>NW_026894473.1:0-123276 GCF_032452875.1 Bos javanicus | reverse complement strand
TGATCAGTGCATGTAGCCACGTGATCAGTGCATGCTCAGTCATGATACGTGCATGATCAGCCATGTGATCAGTGCATGATATCCACGTGATCAGTGCGATAGCCCGCTGATCATGTGTGATCAGCCAGCGTGATCAGTGCATGATCAATTCGTGATCAGTGCATGATCCTTCATGATCAGTGCATGATAGCCATGATCAGTGCATGATAGCCCGCGTGATCAGTGCATGATCAGTCATGTGATCAGTGTGATCAGCCACGTGATCAGTGCATGATAGCCACGTGATCAGTGCATGATCAGTCACGTGATCATGTGTGATCAGCCACGTGATCAGTGCATGATGAGCCACGTGATCAGTGCATGATCAGTGCGTGATCAGTGCATGATCAGCAGTCAGTGATCAGTGCATGATCAGGTCATGTGACCAGTGCATGATCACGCGTGATCATGCATGATCAGCCACGTGATCAGTGCATGATATGCGTGATCAGTGCATGATCAGTCACGTGATCAGTGCATGATCAGTGCGTGATCAGTGCATGATCAGCACGTGATCAGTGCATGATCAGCCACGTGATCAGTGCATGATCATCCACCTGATCAGTGCATGATCAGCCGTGATCAGTGCGATCGAGCATGTGATCAGTGCATGATATAGACGTGATCAGTGCATGATCAGTCACGTGATCAGTGCATGAAGCCACGTGATCAGTGCATGATCAGTCACGTGATCATGTGCGATCAGCCACGTGATCAGTGCATGATGAGCCACGTGATCAGTGCGGATCAGTCGTGATCAATGCATGATCAGTCACGTGATCATGCAGTTACTCGTGATGTGCATGATCAGCCACGTGAAGCAGTGATGATAGCCGTGATCAGTGCATGATCAGTCACGTGATCAGTACATGATCAGTCACGTGAACAGTGCATGATCATTTACGTGATCAGTGCATGATCAGTCACGTGACCAGTATATGGTAGCTCGTGATCATTCCATGATCACGTGATCAGTGCATGATAGCCACGTGATGCATTATGCAGTTACGTGATCAGAGCATGATCAGCCACGTGATCAGTGCATGAGCCACGTGATCAGTGCATGATATGTCACGTGACAGTGTGTGATCAGCGTGATCAGTGCATGTTCATCCACGTGATCAGTGCATGATAGCTCGTGATCAGTGATCAGTTACGTGAGCAGTGTATGATCAGCCACGTGATCAGTGCATAGTCGAACACGTGGACAGTGTATGATCAACCACGTGATCAGTGCATGATATCCAAGTGATCAGTGCATGATCATCACGTGATCAGTGTATGATCAGCCACGTGAACAGTGCATGCTCAGTCACGTGATCAGGGCCTGCTGAGCTGCGTGATTACTGTCTGCTCATCTGCTTGACAATTGCCAGCTGAGCTGCACGATTCCTGCCTGTCATCTGCTTGACAATTGCCAGCTGTGCTGCGTAATTCCCTGCTCAGCTGCTTGATTATTGCCAGCTGAGCAGCATGATCCTCACAGCTGAGTTCCATGATTATTGCCTGCTGACTGTGATTGATTTTCTCAGCTCTTTGTTTATTGCCTCCAGAGGCACATGATCAGTGTATGATAGCAAACATGATCAGCGCATGATCAGTCACATGATCAGCGCCATTAAATCACGTGATCACTACATGATAGTCATGTGATCAGTCCATGCTCAGTCACGGTATCAGTGCATGATCAGCCACGTGATCAGTGCATGATCTGTCACAAGATTAGTGTATGATCATCCACGTGATCAGTGCACGGGCAGTCATGTGATCAGTGCATGATATAGGCGTGATCAGTGCATGATCAGTCTCGTGATCAGTGCATGATAGCCACGTGATCAGTGCATGATCAGTCACCTGATGGGTGTATGATCATTCCGTGACCTGTACATGGTCAGCTACATGATCATTGCATGATCAGCCACGTGAGTAGTGCATGATAGCCACGTGATCACTGCATGATCAGTCACGTGGTCAGTGCATGATCAGTCATGTGCCAGTACATGGTAGCAAGTGATCATGCATGATCAGCCACGTGAGCAGTGCATGATCAGCCACGTGATCAGTGCATGATCAGACACGAGATCAGTGCATGAGCAGTCACGTGATCAGTGCATGATCAGCCACGTGATCAGTGCATGATCAGCTACGTGATCAGTGCATGATCAGTCACGTGATCAGTGCATGATCAGCCACGTAATCAGTGCATGATAAGCCACGTGATCAGTGCATGATAGCGCGTGATCAGTGCATGATCAGTCCTGCGTGACCAGTGCATGGGAGCCACGTGATCAGTGCATGATCAGCCACGTGATACGTGTCTGATCAGCCATGATCAGTGCATGATGAGCCACGTGATCAGTGCAGGATCAGTGCATTGATCAGTGCATGATCAGTCGCGTGACCAGTACATGGTTGCTACGTGATCATTGCATGATCAGCCACGTGATCAGTGCATGATAACCACGTGGTCAGTGCATGATCAGTCACGTGATCGGTATGATCAGTCATGAACAGTGCATGATCATTTGCGTGATCTGTGCATGATCAGTCCCGTGACGGTATATTAGCTACGTGATCAGTCCATGATGCCGCGTGAGCAGTGCATGATAGCCACGTGATGTGTGCATGATCAGTTACGTGAGCAGTGCATGATCAGTCACGTGATCAGTGCATGAGTGCCACGTGATCAGTGCATGATAAGTCACGTGACCGGTGTGTGATCAGTCGTGATCAGTGCATGATCAGCCACGTAATCAGTGCATGATCAGCTACGTGAGCAGTGTATGATCAGCCGTGGTCAGTGCATGATCAGACACGTGGTATGCAGTCAGCCGTGATCGGTGCATGATATCCGTGATCAGTGCATGATCATCACGTGATCAGTGTATGATGCCACGTGAACAGTGCATGCTCAGTCACGTGATGAGCCTGCTGAGCTGCGTGATTACTGTCTGCTCATCTGCTTGACAATTGCCAGCTGGGCTGCACGATTCCTGCCTGTCATCTGCTTGACAATTGCCAGCTGTGCTGTTTAATTCCTGCCTGCTCAGCTGCTTGATTGTTGCCAGCTGAGCAGCATGATTTCTCAGAGCTGAGTTCCATGATTATAGCCTGCTGTGATTCAGTACCTACTCAGCTCCTTGTTTATTGCCTCCAGGGCACATGATCAGTGTGTGATGCAAACATGATCAGCGTGATCAATACATGATCATGCATGGTCAGATGTCAGTGCATGATCAATCATGTGATCAGTGCATGATCAGTCATGTGATCAGTGCATGACCAGCTAGTGATCAGTGCATGATCAGTCACGTGATCAGTGCATGATAGCCACGTGATCAGTGCATGATCAGTCACGTGATCAGTGCATGATCAGTCATTGATCAGTGCCATCAGTAGTCGTATGACCAGTACATGATGTACCACGTGATCAGTGCATGATCAGCCACGTGATCAGTGCATGATCAGCCACGTGATCAGTGCATGATCAGTCATGTGATCAGTGCGTGATCAGTCACGTGATCAGTGCATGATATCACGTGATCAGTGCATGATAGCCTGATCAGTACATGATTAGTCACGTGATCAGTACATGATCAGTCACGTGATCAGTGCATGATCAGTCACGTGATCAGTGCATGATCAATTGGCAATCAGTGCATGATGTCACGTGATCAGTGCATGATCAGTCACGTGATCAGTGCGATCAGTCACGTGATCAGTGCATGATGCCACGTGGTCAGTGCATGATCAGCCACGTGATCAGTGCATGATCAGTCACATGATCGGTGCATGATCAGCCACGTGATCAGTGCATGATCGGCCACGTGATCAGTGCATGATCAGCCACGTGATCAGTGCATGGTCAGCCACGTGATCATTGCATGATCAGTCACGTGATGATCAGTGCATGATAAGCCGCGTATGATCAGTGCATGATCAGTCACGTGATCAGTGCATGATCAGTCACGTGATCCGTGCATGATCAGTCACGTGATCAGTGCATGATCATTTACGTGATCTGTTCATGATCATCATGATCGGTTGCGATCAGCCGTGATCAGTGCATGATCAGCCGTGATCAGTGCAATGATGCCACGTGATCAGTGCATGATCAGTCACGTGATCAGTGCATGATCATTCACGTGACCTGCATGATCGTCAATCCGCAGTCATTGCGTGATCAGCCACGTGATCAGTGCATGATAACCACGTGATCAGTGCATGATCAGCGTGATCAGTGCATGATCAGCCACGTGATCAGTGCATGATCAGCCACGTGATCAGTGCATGATCAGGCACGTGATCGGTGCGTGATCAGTCACGTGATCAGTGCGTGATCGGCGTGATCAGTGCATGTCAGCCAGTGATCAGTGCATGATAGCATGGTCAGTGCGCAGTCGAGCATGATCAGTGCATGATCAGTCACGTGATCAGTATATGATCAGCCACGTGAACAGTGCATGGTCAGTCACGTGATCAGCCTGCTGAGCTGCGTGATTACTGTCTGCTCATCTGCTTGACAATTGCCAGCTGAGCTGCTCGATTCCTGCCTGTCATCTCCTTGACAATTGCCACCTGTGCTGCGTATGATCCTGCTCATCTACTTGATTATTGCCAGCTGAGCAGCATGATTTCTCAGAGCTGAGTTCCATGATTAGCAGCCTGCTGACTGATTCCTGCCTACTCAGCTCATGTTCATTGCCTCCAGAGGCACATGATCAGTGTGTGACACCAAACATGATCAGCACATGATCAGTCACATAATCAATGCATGATAAGCCACGTGATCAGTGCATGATCAATTATGTGATCAGTGCATGATCAGCCACGTAAGCAGTGCATGATGGCGTGATCAGTGCATGATCAGTCGTGATCAGTGCATGATCAGTCACGTGATCTGTGCATGATCAGTCACGTGATCGGTGCATGTCAGTCACGTGATCAGTGCATGATCGGTCATGTGACCAGTACATGGTAGCTACGTGATCATTGCATGATCATCCACGTGAGCAGTGCATGATAGCCACGTGATCAGTGCAATATAGCCGCGTGGTCAGTGCATGATCAGTCACCTGATGAGTGTATGATCAGTCACGTAACGGTATGATAGCTTCATGATCAGTGCATGATCGGCCACGTGATCAGTGCATGATAACCGCGTGATCAGTGCATGATCAGCCACGTGACCAGTGCATGATCAGTCACGTGATCAGTGCGCGATAGACACGTGAACAGTGCATGATCACTTACGTGATCAGTGCATGATCAGCCAAGTGATCAGTGCATGATCAACACGTGATCAGTGTGGAGATTGACCATGATGATTACGCAGTCAGTGCATGATCGTGATCATGGTGATCAGCCACGTGAGCAGTGCATGCTCAATCACGTGATCAGGGCCTGCTCAGAGCTGCGTGATTACTGTCTGCTCATCTGCTTGACAATGCCAGCTGACTGCAGTTCCTGCCTGTCATCTCACTTGACAGTGCCAGCTGTGCTGCGTAATTCCTGCCTGTCAGCATGTACCAGCTGAGCAGCATGATTCCTCACTTCAGTTCATGATTATTGCCTGCTGACTGTTCGTTCATGCCTCTCAGCTCTTTGTTTATTACCTCCAGAGGCACATGATCAGTGTATGATAGCAAACATGATCAGTGCATGATCAGTCACATGATCAGCGCCATTAAGTCACGTGATCACCATGATAGTCATGTATCAGTCCATGTATCAGTCGGTATCAGTGCATGATCAGCCACGTGATCAGTGCATGATCTATGTCACATGATTAGTGTATGATCGTCCATGATCAGTGCATGGCATCATGTGATCAGTGCATGATTAGCGTGATCAGTGCATTATCATCTCGTGGTCAGTGCATGATAGCCACGTGATCAGTGCATGATCAGTCACTTGATGGTGTATGATCATTCTGTGACGGTATATTGCTTCTCATGATCAGTGCATGACCAGCCATGTGATCAGTACATAATAGCCACGTAATCAGTGCATGATCAGCGTGTGTCAGTGCATGATAGCCATGATCAGTGCATGATCGGTCCACGTGATCAGTGCAGTGATCACGGCAGTACATGATAATAGTGATCAGTGCATGACAAGTGATCAGTGCATGACCATACGTGATCAGTGCATGATCAGCCACGTGATCAGTGCATGATCAGTCACGTGATCAGTGCATGATCAGCCATGATCAGTGCATGATCAGTCACGTGATCAGTGCATGATCAGTCACGTAACCAGTGCATGTAGCTGGTGATCATTGCATGATCAGGTGATCAGTACATGATAGCCATGATCGGTGTATGATCAGTCGCGTAGTCAGTGCATGATTAGTCACGTGATCAGTGCGCGATCAGCCACGTTGTCAGTACATGATCAATTCGTGATCAGTGCTTGATCAGTCACGTAATCGGTACATGTAGCCACATGATCATCGCATGATCAGCCACGTGATCAGTGCATGATAACCCACGTGATCAGTGCATGATGGATCACGTGATCAGTGTATGATCAGCCACGTGATCGGTGCATGATAGCCACGTGATCAGTGCATGATCAGCCACGTGATCAGTGCATGACATCCGTGATCAGTACATGATCAGTCCGTGATCATGTGTGTGATCAGCCACGTGATCAGTGCATGACGAGCCACGTGATCAGTGCATGATCAATTCCTGATCAGTGTATGATCAGTCACGTGATCGGTACATGGTAGCTACATGATCGTGCATGATCAGCCACGTGAGCAGTGCATGATAGCCACGTGATCAGTGCATGATCAGTCCATGATCAGTACATGATCAGTCACGTGATCAGTGCATGATCACTTGTGATCAGTGCATGATCAGTCACGTGATCAGTATATCGTAGCCACGTGATCATTCATGACCAGCACGTGAGTCAGTGCATGGTAGCCACGTGATATGTGCATGATCAGTTACGTGAGCAGTGTATGATCAGCCGCTGATCAGTGCATGAGTACCACGTGATCAGTGCATGATCAGTCGTGACAGTTGTGTGGTAGCCGCGTGATCAGTGCATGATCAGCCACGTGATCAGTGCATGATAGCACGTGATCAGTGCATGATCAGTCACGTGAACAGTGCATGATCAGTCACGTGATCAGTGCATGATCAGACACGTGATCAGTGCATGATCAGCCACGTGACCAGTGCATGATATCCACGTGATCAGTGCATGATCAGCCACGTGGTCAGTGCATGATCGGTCATGATCAGTGCATGATCAGCCACGTGATCAGTGTATGATCAGTGCATGTGACCAGTACATGTAGACTAGGCGTGATCATTGCATGATCAATCATGTGATCCGTATTTGCATGATAGCCACGTGATCAGCACATGTCGTAGGCAGTCAGTGCCTGATCAGCCACGTGATCAGTGCATGACTCAGCCATGATCAGTGTATGATCAGCCATATGATCAGTGCATGATCAGTTCATGATCAGTGCATGATCAGTCACGTGATCAATGCATGATCAGCTGTGTGATCAGTGCATGATCAGTCACGTGACCAGTGCATGATAATTCGTGATCAGTGCATGATCAGTCACGTGAACAGTGCATGATCAGTCACGTGATCAGTGCATGATCAGCCACGTGATCAGTGCATGATCAATCACGTGATCAGTACATGATCAGTCACGTGACCAGTACATGTTCGTGATCAGTGCATGATCAGCCACGTGATCAGTGCATGATAGCCACGTGATCAGTGCATGTCAGTCACGTGATCAGTACGATGATTCCGTGATCAGTGCATGATCAGCCATGTGACCAGTGCATGATCGCTCGTGATCAGTGCATGATCAGTCACGTGATCAGTGCATGATCAGCCACGTGATCAGTGCATGATATCCACGTGATCAGTGTATGATCAGCCACGTGATCAGTGCATGACAGCCGTGATCAGTGCATGATCAGTCGTGCGATCATGCGATCAGTCACGTGATCAGTGCATGATAGCTCGTGATCAGTGCATGATCGTCACGTGATCAGTGCATGATCAGTCACGTGATCAGTGCATGATCATCATGATCATTGCATGATCAGCCACGTGATCAGTGCATGATAGCCACGTGATCAGTGCATGATCAGTCACGTGATCAGTGCATGATCAGTCACGTGATCGGTGCATGATCATTTACGTGATCAGTGCATGATCAGTCACGTGACAGTACATGATAGCTACGTGAACATTGCGTGATCAGTCAGGTAGTGCATGATAGCCACGTGATCAGTGCATGATCAGTCACGTGATCAGTGTATGATCAGCCACGTGATCAGTGCATGATTGCCGCGTGATCAGTGCATGATCAGTCACGTGATCAGTGTGTGGTCACCCGTGATCAGTGCATAATCAGCCGTGATCAGTGCATGATAGCCACGTGATCAGTGCATGATCAGTTACGTGGTCAGTGCATGATCAGCTGTGATCAGTGCATGGTCAGACACGTGAACAGTGTATGATCAGCCGTGATCAGTGCATGATATCCGTGGTCAGTGCATGATCAGTCCACGTGATCAGTGCATGATCAGTCGCGTGATCAGTGCATGATCAGCCACGTGATCAGTGCATGCTCAGTCGCATGACCAGTGCATGATAGCTACGTGATCAGTGCATGATCAGTGGCAGGCTGGGCTGTGATGCGCTGATCAGCACATGAGTAGCCATGAGAGCAGTGTATGATCAGTAACGTGATCAGTGCATGATCAGCCATGTAATCAGTGCATGATAGAACTGCGTGATCACTATGATCAGACATGTGATCAGTGCATGATAGCCACGTGATCAGTACATGATCAGCCACGTGATCAGTGCATGTGTACATGATCAGTGCATGATGCGTGATCAGTGCATGAGCAGTCATGTGATCAGTGCATGATAGCCGTTCATGATCAGTGCATGATCAGCAGTGATCAGTGCGTGATAGCGCGTAATCAGTGCATGATCAACCACGTGATCAGTGCATGATCAGTCACGTGATCAGTGCATGATCAGTCACGTGATCAGTGCATGATCAGCCACGTGATCAGTGCATGTGAGTCATGTGATCAGTGCATGATAGCACGTGATCAGTGCATGATCAATCCTGTGATGAGTGTATGATCAGCCACGTGATCAGTGCATGATAGCCACGTGATCAGTGCATGATCAGTCACGTGATCAGTATGATCAGCCACGTGATCAGTGCATGACAGCCACGTGATCAGTGCATGTCGATCCGTGATCAGCATGATCAGTCGCGTGATCGGTGCATGATCATTCCGTGATCTGTGCATGATCAGTCACGTGATCAGTGCATGTGCTCAAGCATCGATGTTCAGTGATGTACGTGATCAGTTCATGCCAGTAACGTGATCATGATGATCAGCCAGATCAGTGTATGATCGGACGTGATCAGTGCAATCAGCACGTGATCAGTGCATGATCAGCCACGTGATCAATGCATAGTCACGTGATCAGTGCATGATCATCACGTGATCAGTGCATGACAGCTACGTGATCAGTGCATGAAGCCACGTGATCAGTGCATTATAGACGTGATCAGTGCATGATCAGTCACGTGATCAGTGCATGATCAGCCACGTGAACAGTGTATGATCAGCCACGTGATCAGTGCGTGATAGCGTACGTGATCAGTTCATGATCAGTCACGTGATCAGTGCATGATCAGTCACGTGATCAGTGCATGATCAGCCACGTGAACAGTGCCTGCTCAGCCCGTGATCAGTGCATGATCAGTCCATGATCATGATACATGGATGCTACAGCACGATGAGTGCATGATCAGCCACGTGGGCAGTGCATGATAGCCACGTGATCAGTGCATGATCATCACGTGATCAGTGCATGATCATCATGATGCATGATCATTTACGTGATATGCATGATGAATCACGTGACCAGTACATGGTAGCTACCTGATCATTGCATGATCAGTCACTTGAGCAGTACATGATAGCCATGATCATGTGCATGATCAATTCGTGAGCAGAATGTGATCAGCACGTGATCAGTGCATGATGCCACGTGATCAGTGCATGATCAATCACGTGATCAGTGCATGATCAGTGCATGTGATCAGTGCATGATCACCACGTGATCAGTGCATGATCAGCCAAGTGATCAGTGCATGATAGCCACGTGATCAGTGCATGATCAGTCACGTGATCGGTGCATGATCAGTCGTGACAGTACATGATAGCTTCATGATCATTGCATGATCAGCCACTGATCAGTGCATGATAGCCACGTGATCAGCATGATCAGTCATGATCAGTGCATGATCAGTCACGTGATCATGCGCATGTGCGTGATCAGTGCATGATCAGTCACGTGAGCAGTGCATGATCAGCATGAAGTCGATTGCCGAATTGATCATGTGAGCAATTGACCTGATCAGCCACGTGATCAGTGCATGATAGCCACGTGATCAGTGCATGATAACCTGCCAATTGATCAGTTCGTGATCATTCCGTGATCAGTACATCGATGCGTGATCATGTGTGATGTACCTGATCAGTGCATGATCAGCCACGTGATCAGTGCATGATGATGCGTGATCAGTGCATGATCAGTCACGTGATCAGTGCATGATAGCCACGTGATCAGTGCATGATCAGCCACGTGATCAGTGCATGATCAGCCACGTGATCAGTGCATGATCAGCTAGTCAGTGCATGTGATCATCGTGATCAGTGTGTGATCAGCCGCGTGATCAGTGCATGATATCACGTGATCAGTGCATGATAGCCACGTGATCAGTGCATGATCAAGTGATCAGTGCAGTCAATCACGTAGGCCATGTGATCAGTACGTGATCAGTGCATATTGATGACCACGTGATCAGTGCATGATCAGTCACGTGATCAGTGCATGATCAGTCACGTGATCAGTACATGATAGCTACGTGATCGTGCATGATCAGCCACGTGATCAGTGCATGATCAGCCACGTGATCAGTGCATGATCAGTCACGTGATCAGTGCATGATCATCCGTGATCAGTGCATGATAGCCACGTGATCAGTGCATGATCAGCCACGTGATCAGTGCATGATCAGCCACGTGATCAGTGCATGATCAGTCACGTGATCAGTGCATGATCAGTCACGTGATCAGTGCATGATCAGCCACGTGATCAGTGCATGATCAGTCGTGATCAGTGCATGGTATCTGCATGATCAGTGCATGATCAGCCATGTGATCAGTGCATGATCAGCCACGTGATCAGTGCATGATCAGTCACGTGATCAGTGTATGATCAGCCACGTGATCAGTGCATGATAGCCACGTGATCAGTGCATGATCAGTCACGTGATCAGTGCATGATCAGTCCGTGATCAGTGCATGATCAGCCATGATCAGTGCATGTGAGTCATGTGTCAATTCATGTGCATGCATGATCAGTGCATGATCAGTCCCGTGATCAGTATGATCATCATGACGACCGTTGATCGCCACGTGATCAGTGCATGATCAGTCACGTGATCAGTGCATGATCAGCCACGTGATCAGTGCATGATTGTACGTGATCAATTACCGATCAATTCGTGATCAGTGCATGATCAGTCATGTGATCAATGCATGATCAGTCACGTGATCAGTGCATGATCAGCACGTGATCAGTGCATGATCATCATGTGATCAGTGCATGATCATAGACGTGATCAGTGCCAGTCATCTGCGTGATCAGTGCATGATGTACGTGATCAGTGCATGATCAGCCAGGAGTCGTGCATGATCGTGATCCATGATCAGTGTGATCAGCCACGTGATCAGTGCATGATCAGTCACGTGATCAGTGCATGATCAGCCACGTGATCAGTGCATGATCAGCGTGATCAGTGCATGATCATCCACGTGATCAGTGCATGATCAGTCCGTGATCAGTGCATGATAGTCACGTGATCAGTGCATGATCAGCCAGATCAGTATGATCAGATGCCTGATCAGTGCATGATCAGTCACGTGATCAGTACATGTCACTGAATGATTGCATGATCAGCCATTATGAGTAGTGCATGATCAGCACACGATCAGTGCATGATCAGTCATGTGATCAGTGCATGATCAGTCACGTGACCAGTGCATGATAGCTGGTGATCAGTGCATGATCAGCCACGTGATCAGTGCATGATAGCCGTGATCAGTGCATGATCAGCCACGTGATCAGTGCATGATCAGTCACGTGATCAGTGCATGATCAGCCATGATGATGTGCATGATCAGCACGTGATCAGTGTATGATCAGCCAGTGATCAGTGCATGATCCACGTGATCAGTGCATGATCAGTCACGTGATCAGTGCATGTAGCTACGTGATCAGTGCATGATCAGCCACGTGATCAGTGCATGATAGCCACGTGATCAGTGCATGATCAGTCATGATCAGGTATGAGATCAGCACGTGAACAGTGCATGCTCATCACGTGATCAGGACCTGCTGAGCTGCGTGATTACTGTCTGCTCATCTGCTTGACAATTGCCAGCTGAGCTGCACGATTCCTGCCTGTCATCTCCTTGACAATTGCCACCTGTGCTGTGTTCCTGCCTGCTCATCTACTTGATTATTGCCAGCTGAGCAGCATGATTCTCAGAGCTGAGTTCCATGATTAGAGCCTGCTGACTGATTCCTGCCTACTCAGCTCTGTTCATTGCGCCGATCAGTGTGTGACACCAAACATGATCAGCATGATCAGTCACATGATCATGATCAACCAGGTGTCAGTGCATGATCAATTGCGTGATCAGTGCATGATCAGTCACGTGACCAGTACATGGTAGCTGCGTGATCAGTGCATGATCGGCCACGTGAGCAGTGCATGATAGCGTGATCAGTGTGATAGGTCACGTGATCAGTGCATGTGATCCGTGATGATCAGTGCATGATCAGCCATGGTCATGCGTGA
Organism: Bos javanicus; assembly: GCF_032452875.1. NCBI lineage: Eukaryota > Metazoa > Chordata > Mammalia > Artiodactyla > Bovidae > Bos > Bos javanicus. The sequence goes on along the minus strand of NW_026894473.1, from coordinate 110,282 downwards.
TCAGTGATCGTGATGTATGATCAGTCTGGATCAGTACATGGCCACGTGAACAGTGCATGATCAGCCACGTGATCAGTGCATGATCAGCCACGTGATCAGTGCATGATCAGTTACGTGAGCAGTGTATGATCAGCCGTGATCAGTGCATGGTCAGACACGTGAACAGTGCATGATCAGCCACGTGATCAGTGCATGATATCAAGTGATCAGTGCATGATCAATCACGTGATCAGTGTGATCAGCCACGTGAACAGTGCATGCTCAGTCACGTGATCAGGGCCTGCTGAGCTGCGTGATTACTGTCTGCTCATCTGCTTGACAATTGCCAGCTGAGCTGCACGATTCCTGCCTGTCATCTGCTTGACAATTGCCAGCTGTGCTGCGTGATTCCTGCCTGCTCAGCTGCTTGATTATTGCCAGCTGAGCAGCATGATTCCTCATGAGTTCCATGATTATTGCCTGCTGACTGTTTGATTCGTGCCTACTCAGCTCTTTGTTTATTGCCGAGGGCATGATCAGTGTATGATAGCAAACATGATCAGCGCATGATCAGTCACATGATCAGCGCCATTAAGTCACGTGATCACTACATGATAGTCATGTGATCAGTCATGCTCATCACGTATCAGTGCACGATCAGCCACGTGATCAGTGCATGATGCTGTGATCATTGCATGTGTGCGTGATCAGTGCATGATCATCCAGGTGATCAGTGCATGATCAGCTCATGTGATCAGTTCATGATCAGTCACGTCTGTGCATGACCAGGCAGGTGATCAGTGCATGATCAGCCACGTGAACAGTGCATGATAGCCACGTGATCAGTGCATGATCAGTCACGTGAGGTGTGCATGATCAGCATTGACGGTATGAGTAGCTACACGTGATCATTGCATGATCAGCCACGTGAGTAGTGCATGATAGCCACGTGATCAGTGCATGATCAGTCACGTGATCAGTGCATGATCAGTCATGTAATCTGTGCATGACCAGGCTGCGTGATCAGTGTATGATAGCCACGTGATCAGTGCACGTGATGAGTGATCAGTGCATGTCAGTCCATGTGATCAGTGCATGATCAGTCGTGATCAGTGCATGTGATGAGCCACGTGATCAGTGCATGATCAGTTACATGATCAGTGCATGATCAGTCACGTGATCAGTGCATGGTAGCTGTGTGATCATTGTGCCAGCATGCGAAATGATCAGTGCATGATAGCCACGTGATCAGTGCATGATCAGTCACGTGATCAGTGCATGATCAGTCACGTGATCAGTGCATGATCAGCCACGTGATCAGTGCATGATCAGTCACGTGACAGTTATAGCCAGCTGCGTGATCATTGCATGATCAGCCACGTGATCAGTGCATGATAGCCGTGATCAGTGCATGATCATTGACGTGATGGTGCAGTCAGTCATGCAGATCAGTACATGGCTATGTGATCAGTGCATGATCAGCCATGATCAGTGTATCAGTAGCCGTGATCAGTGCATGATAGCCACGTGATCAGTGCATGATCAGTCACGTGATCAGTGTATGATCAGCCACGTGATCAGTGCATGATAGCCACGTGATCAGTGCATGACAGCCACGTGATCAGTGCATGATAGCCACGTGATCAGTGCATGATCAGTCACGTGATCATGTGTGATCAGCCACGTGATCAGTGCATGATCAGCCACGTGATCAGTGCATGATCATTGCGTGATCAGTGCATGATCATCACATGACCAGTGCATGATGCAACTGCGGCGATGTGCATGATCAGCCACGTGAGCAGTGCATGATAGCCACGTGATGAGTGCATGATCAGTCACGTGATCAGTGCATGATCAGTCACGTGATCAGTGCATGATCATTCACGTGATCAGTGCATGATCAGTCACGTGATACCAGTATATGATACTTCGTGATCAGTCCATGATCAGTCACCCGTGATCAGTACATGATAGCCACGTGATCAGTGCATGAGTCACGTGATCAGTGTATGATCAGCCACGTGATCAGTGCATGATGCCACGTGATCAGTGCATGATAGTCACGTGATCAGTGCATGATCAGCCACGTGATCAGTGCATGATCAGCCACGTGATCAGTGCATGATAGCCACGTGATCAGTGCATGATCAGTCACGTGATCAGTGCATGATCAGCCACGTGATCAGTGCATGATCAGCCACGTGATCAGTGCATGATCAGCCACGTGATCAGTGCATGATAGCCACGTGATCAGTGCATGATCAGTCACGTGATCAGTGCATGAACAGTCACGTGATCAGTGCATGATCAGCCACGTGATCAGTGCATGATCAGTTACGTGATCAGTGCATGATCAGTCACGTGACCAGTACATGGTTGCTACTGATCATTGCATGATCAGCCACGTGATCAGTGCATGTGATAGCCACGTGATCAGTGCATGATCAGTCACGTGATCAGTGCATGATCAGTCACGGGATCAGTGCATGATCATTCACGTGATCAGTGCATGATCAGTCACGTGACCAGTACATGGTAGCTACGTGATCAGTGCATGACCAGCCACGTGATCAGTGCATGATCAGCCACGTGATCAGTGCATGATCAGTCACGTGATCAGTGTGATCAGCCACGTGATCAGTGCATGATCAGCCACGTGATCAGTGCATGATCAGTCACGTGATCAGTGCATGATCATCACGTGATCAGTGCATGATCAGCACGTGATCAGTGCATGATCAGTCAGCAGTGTGCATGATCATGCCGTGATCAGTTATGATCAGTCCACGTGATCAGTGCATGATCAGCCACGTGATCAGTGCATGATATTCGTGATGGTCATGATCAGTACATGATCAGTGTGATCAGCCACGTGATCAGTGCATGATAGCCACGTGATCAGTGATCAGCCACAGTTGCAGCCGATCAGTGCATGATCAGTCACGTGATCAGTGCATGATATCCGTGATCAGTGCATGATCAATCACGTGATCAGTGTATGATCAGCCACGTGAACAGTGCATGCTCAGTCACGTGATCAGGGCCTGCTGAGCTGCGTGATTACTGTCTGCTCATCTGCTTGACAATTGCCAGCTGAGCTGCACGATTCCTGCCTGTCATCTCTTGACAATTCCACTGTGCTGCATAATTCCTGCCTGCTCAGCTGCTTGATTATTGCCAGCTGAGCAGCATGATTCCTCACAGCTGAGTTCCATGATTGCCTGCTGACTGATTCCTGCCTACTCAGCTCTTTGTTCAGTTGCCTCCAGAGGCACATGATCAGTGTATGACAGCAAACATGATCAGCACATGATCAGTCACATGATCATGCATGATCAGTCACGTGATCAGTGCATGATCAGTCACGTGATCAGTGCATGATCAGTCATGTGATCAGTACATGGTAGCTGCGTGATCATTGCATGATCAGCCACGTGAGCAGTGCATGATAGCCACGTGATCAGTGCATGATCAGCCACGTGATCAGTGCATGATCAGTCACGTGATCAGTGCATGATCAGCCGTGATCAGTGCATGATCAGTCACGTGACATGTATGCATGGTAGCTCGTGATCATTGCATGATCAGCCACGTGATCAGTGCATGATAGCCGTGATCAGTGCATGATCAGTCACGGTGATCAGTGTGTGATCAGCCGTGATGCGTATCCCACGTGATCAGTGCATGATAGCCACGTGATCAGTCATGATTAGTCACGGATCTGTGCATGATCAGTCCATGATCATGTGCATGTGATCAGCCACGGATCAGTGCATGATGAGCCACGTGATCAGTGCATGATCAGTTACGTGATCAGTGCATGATCAGTCAGACCAGTACATGGTTGCTACGTGATCGTTGCATGATCAACCACGTGAGCAGTGCATGATAGCCACGTGATCAGTGCATGATCAATCACATGATCAGTACATGATCAGTCACGTGATCTGTGCATGATCAGTTACGTGATCTGTGCATGATCAGTCACGTGACCAGTATATGGTAGCTACGTGATCATTCCGTGACCACGTGAGCAGTGCATGATAGCCACGTGATGTGCATGATGAGTTACATCATGAGCAGTATGATAAGCCACGTGATCAGTGCATGAGTCAGCCACGTGATCAGTGCATGATATGTCACGTGACAGGTGATCAGCCACGTGATCATTGCATGTTCAGCCACGTATTCAGTGCATGATAGCCACGTGATCAGTATGATCAGTTACGTGAGCAGTGTACGATCAGCCACGTGATCAGTGCATGGTCAGACAAGTGAACAGTGTATGATCAGCCACGTGATCAGTGCATGATATCCAAGTGATCAGTGCATGATCAATCACGTGATCAGTGCATGATCAGCCACGTGAACGGTGCATGCTCAGTCACGTGATCAGGGCCTGCTGAGCTGCGTGATTACTGTCTGCTCATCTGCTTGACAATTGCCAGCTGAGCTGCACGATTCCTGCCTGTCATCTGCTTGACAATTGCCAGCTGTGCTGCGTAATTCCTGCCTGCTGCTGCTTGATTATTGCCAGCTGAGCAGCATGATTCCTCACAGCTGAGTTCCATGATTATTGCCTGCTGACTGTTTGATTCGTGCCTACTCAGCTCTTTGTTTATTGCCTCCAGAGGCACATGATCAGTGTATGATAGCAAACATGATCAGCGCATGATCAGTCACATGATCACGCCATTAAGCCACGTGATCACTACATGACCGTCATGTGATCAGTCCATGCTCAGTCACGGTATCAGTACATGATCAGCCACGTGATCAGTGCATGATCAGTCACGTGATCAGTGTATGATCGTGATGTCATTGCCAGTCAGCCATGTGATCAGTAGTGCATGATCAGTGCATGACATATGATCAGTGCATGATCAGTCTCGTGGTCAGTGCATGATCAGCCACGTGATCAGTGCATGATCAGTCACGTGATCAGTATGATCAGCCACGTGATCAGTACATGATGCCACGTGATCAGTGCATGATGAGCCGTGATCAGTGCATGATCAGTCACGTGATCAGTGCATGATCAGCCACGTGATCAGTGCATGATCAGTGCGTGATCAGTGCATGATCAGTCACGTGATCAGTGCATGATAGCCCGTGATCAGTGCATGATCGTGACAATGAGCAGTGCATGTGGCGTGATCGGTGCATGATCAGTCACGTGATCAGTGCATGATCAGCCACGTGATCAGTGCATGATCAGCCACGTGGTCAGTGCATAATAGCCACGTGATCAGTGCATGATCAGTCATGCGATCAGTGTGCGATCAGCCACGTGATCAGTGCATGATATCCGTGATCAGTGCATGATAGTCACGTGATCAGTGCATGATAGCCACGTGATCAGTGCATGATCAGTCACGTGATCGTGCGTGATCATCCACGTGATCAGTGCATGATGAGCCACGTGATCAGTGCATGATCAATTACGTGATCAGTGCATGATCAGTCACGTGACCAGTATGGTTGCTACATGATCATTGCATGATCAGCCACGTGAGCAGTGCATGATAGCCACGTGATCAGTGCATGATCAGTCACGTGATCAGTACATGATCAGTCACGTGAACAGTGCATGATCATTCACGTGATCTGTGCATGATCAGTCACGTGACCAGTATATGGTAGCTACGCGATCATTCCATGACGCCACGTGAAGTGCATGATAGCCACCTGATCAGTGCATGATCAGTTACGTGAGCAGAGTATGATCAGCCACGTGATCAGTGCCTGTTGCAGTGATCAGTGCATGATCAGTCACGTGACAGTGTGTGATCAGCCACGTGAACAGTGCATGTTCGGCAACGTGATCAGTGCATGATAGCCAGGTGATCAGTGCATGATCATTACGTGAGCAGTGTATGATCAGCCACGTGATCAGTGCATGGTCAGACACGTGAACAGTGTATGATCAGCCACGTGATCAGTGCATGATATCCGCGTGATCAGTGTGATAAGTCACGTGAACAGTGCATGATCAGCCACATGATCAGTGCATGATCAGCCGTGATCAGTGCATGATCAGTCACGTGATCAGTGCATGATAGCTACGTGATCATTGCATGATCAGCCACGTGATCAGTGCATGATAGCCACGTGATCACTGCCAGTGAGCATCGCCATGATACGTGCCAGTCAGTCGCATGATCAGTGCATGATCAGCCGCAGCATGATCAGTGCATGACAGACGTGATCAGTATGATTAGCCACGTGATCAGTGCATGATAGCCACGTGATCAGTGCATGATCAGCCTTGATCGGTGCATGATCAGCCACATGATCAGTGCATGATCAATTACGTGATCAGTGCATGATCAGTCACGTGATCAGTACATGATAGCTACGTGATCATTGCATGATCAGCCACGTGATAGTGCATGCGATAGCCACGTGATCAGTGCATGATCAGTCACGTGATCAGTGCATGATCGATCGTGATCAGTGCATGATCAGTCCATGATCAGTGCATGATCAGCACGTGATCAGTGCATGATCAGTCATGTGATCAGTGCATGATAGCACGTGGTCAGTGCATGATCAGTCCGTGATGTGTGCATGATCAGCCATGATCAGTGTATGATAGCCACGTGATCAGTGCATGATCAGTCACGTGATCAGTGCATGATCAGCCACGTGATCAGTGCATGATAGCCACGTGATCAGTGCATGATCAGTGCGTGATCAGTGCATGATCATCACGTGATCTGTGCATGATCAATGCGTGAACAGTGCATGATCAGTCGCGTGATCAGTGCATGATAGCTCGTGATCAGTGTATGATCAGCCTCGTGATCAGTGCATGATAGCCACGTGATCAGTGCATGATCAGTACATGATCAGTGTATGATCAGCCGTGATCAGTGCATGATCAGCCACGTGATCAGTGCATGATCAGCCACGTGATCAGTGCATGATCAGTCATGATCAGTGCATGATCAGTTACGTGATCTGTGCATGATCAGCCATGTGATTAGTGCATGAAGCACGTGATCAGTGCATGATAGCCACGTGATCAGTGCATGATCAGTCACGTGATCAGTGCATGATCAGTCCAGTGATCAGTGCATGATCATGCGTGATCAGTGCATGATAACCACGTGATCAGTGCATGATCAGTCACGTGATCAGTGCATGATCAGTCACGTGATCAGTGCATGATCAGCCACGTGATCAGTGCATGATCAATTACGTGATCAGTTGATCAGTCACGTGACCTGTACATGGATGCTACGTGATGGCATGATCAGCCACGTGGTCAGTGCATGATAGCCATGTGATCAGTGCATGATCAGTCACGTGATGAGTGTATGATCAGTGCGTGATCGGTACATGATCAGCCACTTGATCAGTGCATGATCAGTCACGTGACCAGTGTATGGTAGCTACGTGATCAGTGCATGATCAGCCACGTGATCAGTGCATGATAGCCACGTGATCTGTGCATGATCAGTGCGTGATCAGTGTATGATCAGCACGTGATCAGTGCATGATGCCACGTGATAAGTGCATGATCAGTCCGTGATAGGTGTAGTCATGCGTGATCAGTGCATGATCACCACGTGATCAGTGCATGATAGCCACGTGATCAGTGCATGATAGCTACATGATCAGTGCATGATCAGTCACGTGATAGGTGTATGATCATCACATGACCTGTACATGTGCTCACGATCATTGCATGATCAACCACGTGATCAGTGCGTGATAGCCACGTGATCAGTGCATGATCAGTCCATGATCAGTGCATGATCAGTCCACGTGATCAGTGCATGATAGCACGTGATCAGTGCATGATCAGTCACGTGAGCAGTGCATGATCAGCCGTGATCAGTGCATGATCAGATGCATGATCAGTGTATGATCAGCCACGTGGTCAGTGCATGATCATCCCATTATCAGTGCATGATGTCACGTGATCAGTGCATGATCAGTCGTGATCAGTGCATGATCAGTCACGTGATCATGTGTGATCAGCACATGTCAGTGCATGATCAGTCACGTGATCAGTGCGATCAGTGCATGAATCAGTGCATGATCAGTCACGTGACCAGTGCATGATAACTCGTGATCAGTGCATGATCAGCGTGTCAGTGCATGACAGTGTGATCAGTGCATGACACCACGTGATCAGTGCATGATCATGTGATCGTGTGTGATCAGCCACGTGATCAGTGCATGATATCCCCGTGATCAGTGCATTATAGCCACGTGATCAGTGCATGAGTCACGTGATCAGTGCGTGATCATCACGTGATCATGTGTGATCAGCCACGTGATCAGTGCATGATCAGCCACGTGATCAGTGCATGATCAATTACGTGATCAGTGCATGATCAGTCACGTGACAGTACATGGTAGCTCGTGATCAGTGCATGATCAGCCACGTGATCAGTGCATGATAGCCACGTGATCAGTGCATGATCAGCCAAGTGATCAGTGCATGATCAGTCACGTGATCAGTGTGATCAACCACGTGATCAGTGCATGATCAGCCACGTGATCAGTGCATGATCAATCACGTGATCAGTGCATGATCAGCCACGATCAGTGCATGATCAGTCACGTGAACAGTGCATGATCATTCGTGATCAGTGCATAATCAGTCACGTGACCAGTATATGGTAGCTACGTGATCGTTGCATGACCAGCCACGTGATCAGTGCATGAGTGCCACGATCAGTGCATGATCAGTCACGTGATCAGTGCATGATCAGCCACGTGATCAGTGCATGATAGCCACGTGATCAGTGCATGATCAGTCACGTGATCAGTGCATGGTCAGTCACGTGATCAGTGCATGATCAGCACGTGATCAGTGCATGATCAGTCAGTGATCAGTGCAGGATAGCCGCGATCAGTGCATGATCAGTCACGTGATCAGTGCATGATCAGCCACGTGATCAGTGCATGATCAGCTCACGATCAGTGCATGATCAGTCACGTGATCAGTGCATGATCATTGCGTGTGATCAGTGCTCAGCCACGATGCATCAATTCGTGATCAGTGCATGATGCACGTGATCATGTCATGGTGAGTCATCATATGATTGATGTGTATGATCATCGCATGATCAGTGCATGATCAGTCACGTGATCAGTGCATATCATAGGCATGATCAGTGCACGATCAGTCGTGATCAGTGCATGATAGCCACGTGATCAGTGCATGATCAGCCACGTGATCAGTGCATGATCAGTGCATGATCAGTGCATGATCAGCCGTGATCAGTGCATGATCCACGTGATCAGTGCATGATCAGCCACGTGATCAGTGCATGATAGCCACGTGATCAGTGCATGATCATCACATGATGAGTGCATGATCAGTCACGTGATCAGTGCATGATCAGCCACGTGATCAGTGCATGATCAGCCACGTGATCAGTGCATGATCAGTCACGTGATCAGTGCATGATCAGTCACGTGACCAGTACATGTAGCTACATGATCATTGCATGATCAGCCACGTGAGTAGTGCATGATAACGTGATCAGTGCATGATGAGTCACGTGATCAGTGCATGATCAGTCACGTGATCAGTGCATGGTAGCACGTGATCATGCATGATCAGCCACGTGATCAGTGCATGATAGCGTGATCAGTGCATGATCAGCCACGTGATCAGTGCATGATCAGTCACGTGATCAGTGCATGATCAGCCGTGATCAGTGCATGATCAGCACGTGATCGGTGCATGATCAGCCGTGATCAGTGCATGATCAGTGATCAGTGCATGATCAGTCACGTGATGTGCATGATAGCCACGTGATCAGTGCAGGATCAGCCACGTGATCAGTGCATGATACGTGATCAGTGCATGATCAGTCACGTGATCGGTGTGTGATCAGCCACGTGATCAGTGCATGCTCAGTCACGTGATCAGTGCATGCTGAGCTGGTGATTACTGTCTGCTCATCTTGACAATTGCCAGCTGAGCTGCACGATTCCTGCCTGTCATCTGTTGCAATTACCTGTGCTGCGTAATTCCTGCCTGCTCATCTACTTGATTATTGCCAGCTGAGCAGCATGATTTCTCCAGCTGAGTTCCATGATTATTGCCTGCTGACTGATTCCTGCCTACTCAGCTCTTTGTTTATTGCCTCCAGAGACATGATCAGTGTATGATGCAAACATGATCAGTGCACATCAGTCACATGATCAATGCATGATAGCCACGTGATCAGTGCATGATCAGTTACGTGATCAGTGCATGATCAGTCACGTGATCAGTGCATGGTAGCTGCGTGATCATCACGTGATCAGTGCATGATAGCCACGTGATCAGTGCATGATAGCCACGTGATCAGTGCCTGATCATCACGTGATCAGTACATGATCAGCCACGTGATCAGTGCATGATCCACGGTGATCAGTGCATGATCAGTCACGTGACCAGTACATGGTAGCTCGTGATCATTGCATGATCAACCACGTGAGCAGTGCATGATCAGCCACGTGATCAGTGCATGATCAGATTCGTGATCAGTGCATGATCCCACGTGATCAGTGCATGATCAGACACGTGACAGTATGATCAGCCACGTGATCAGTGCATGATATCCAAGTGATCAGTGCATGATCAGTCACGTGATCAGTGTATGATCAGCCACGTGAACAGTGCATGCTCAGTCACGTGATCAGGGCCTGCTGAGCTGCGTGATTACTATCTGCTCATCTGCTTGACAATTGCCAGCTGAGCTGCACGATTCCTGCCTGTCATCTGCTTGACAATTGCCAGCTGTGCTGCGTAATTCCTGCCTGCTCAGCTGCTTGATTATTGCCAGCTGAGCAGCATGATTCCTCACAGCTGAGTTCCATGATTATTGCCTGCTGACTGTTTGATTCGTGCCTACTCAGCTCTTTGTTTATGCCTCCAGGCACATGATCAGTGTATGATAGCAAACATGATCAGTGCATGATCAGTCACATGATCAGCGCCGTTAGTCACGTGATCACTACATGATAGTCATGTGATCAGTGCATGCTCAGTCACGGTATCAGTGCATGATCAGCCACGTGATCAGTGCATGATAGCCACGTGATCATTGCATGATCAGCCACGTGATCAGTGCATGATCAGCCAGGTGATCAGTGATCAGCTGCACGTGATCAGTTCATGATTATCACGTGATCAGTGCATGAGCAGGTGATCAGTGTATGATCAGTCACGTGAACAGTGCATGATAGCCACGTGATCAGTGCATGATAAGTCACATGATGTATGATCAGTCACGTGACCAGTACATGCCATGGTCATTGCATGATCAGCCACGTGATACATGATAGCCACGTGATCAGTGCATGATCAGTAGCCGTGATCAGTGCATGATCAGTCATGTAATCTGTGCATGACCAGCCGCGTGATCAGTGCATGATCAGCCACGTGATCAGTGCATGATAGCCACGTGATCAGTGCATGATCAGTCACGCGATCAGTGCATGATCAGTCCACGTGATCAGTGCATGATCAGCCACGTGATCAGTGCATGATCAGTTACGTGATCAGTGCATGATCAGTCACGTGACCAGTACATGGTAGCTACGTGATCAGTGCATGATCAGCCACGTGATCAGTGCATGATAGCCAGACATCAGTGCGCAGTCGTTGCGTGATCAGTGCATGATCAGCCACGTGATCAGTGCATGATCAGCCACGTGATCAGTGCATGATCGTCACGTGATCAGTGCATGATCAGCCACGTGATCAGTGTGATCAGCCACGTGATCAGTGCATGATAGCCGCGTGATCAGTGCATGATCAGTTACGAGCAGTGTATGATCAGCCACGTGATCAGTGCATGGTCAGACACGTGAACAGTGTATGATCAGCCACGTGATCAGTGCATGATATCAAGTGATCAGTGCATGATCATCACGTGATCAGTGTATGATCAGCCACGTGAACAGTGCATGCTCAGTCACGTGATCTGGGCCTGCTGAGCTGCGTGATTACTGTCTGCTCATCTGCTTGACAATTGCCAGCTGAGCTGCACGATTCCTGCCTGTTATCTGGTTGACAATTGCCAGCTGTGCTGCGTAATTCCTGCCTGCTCAGCTGCTTGATTGTTGCCAGCTGAGCAGCATGATTCCTCACACTGAGTTCCATGATTATTGCCTGCTGACTGTTTGATTCGTGCCTACTCAGCTCTTTGTTTATTGCCTCCAGAGGCACATGATCAGTGTATGATAGCAAACATGATCAGCGCATGATCAGTCACATGATCAGCGCCATTAAGTCACGTGATCACTACATGATAGTCATGTGATCAGTCCATGCTGAGTCATGGTATCAGTGCATGATCAGCCACGTGATCAGTGCATGATCAGCCAGGTGATCAGTGCATGATAGCCATGTGATCAGTGCATGATCAATCACGTGATCAGTGCATGATCAGTCACGTGATCAGTGCATGATCAGCCGTGATCAGTGCATGATCAGTCACCTGATGGGTGTATGATCAGTCACGTGACCAGTACATGGTAGCTACATGATCATTGCATGATCAGCGTGAGTAGTGCATGATAGCCACGTGATCAGTGCATGATCAGTCATGTGATCAGTGTGATCATTGACGCGTGATCAGTGCATGATCAGCCATGTGATCAGTGCATGATCAGTCACGTGATCAGTGCATGATCATCACGTGATCAGTGCATGATCAGTCACGTGATCAGTGCATGATCAGCCACGTGATCAGTGCATGATAGCCACGTGATCAGTGCATGATCAGCCACATGATCAGTGCATGATAGCCACGTGATCAGTGCATGATCAGTCACGTGATCAGTGCATGATCAGCCACGTGATCAGTGCATGATCAGTCACGTGATCAGTGCATGATCAATTACATGATCAGTGCACATGTCATCGCATGACCAGTACATGGTAGCTGCGTGATCGTTATGATCAGCCACGTGATCAGTGCATGATAGCCACGTGATCAGTGCATGATCAGCCACGTGATCGGTGCATGATCAGCCACGTGATCAGTGCATGATCAGCCACGTGATCAGTGCATGATCAGTCACGTGATCAGTGCATGATCAGTCACGTGATCAGTACATGATCAGCCGTGATCAGTGCATGATCACCACGTGATCAGTGCATGATCAATTACGTGATCAGTGCATGATCATCCACATGATCAGTGCATGATCAGTCACATGATCAATGCATGATCAGCCGCGTGATCAGTGCATGATCAGCCACGTGATCAGTGCATGATCAGCTGATCAGTGCAAGATAGCCACGTGATCAGTGCGTGATCATTCATGATCAGTGCATGATCAGTCACGTGATCAGTGCATGGTCAGACACGTGAGCAGTGTATGATCAGCCACGTGATCAGTGCATGAGATCCAAGTGATCAGTGCATGATCGTCAAGTGATCAGTGTATGATCAGCCACGTGGACAGTGCATGCTCAGTCACGTGATCAGGGCCTGCTGAGCTGCGTGATTACTGTCTGCTCATCTGCTTGACAATTGCCAGCTGAGCTGCACGATTCCTGCCTGTCATCTCCTTGACAGTTGCCACCTGTGCTGCGTAATTCCTGCCTGCTCAGCTGCTTGATTGTTGCCAGCTGAGCAGCATGATTTCTCACAGCTGAGTTCCATGATTATTGCCTGCTGACTGTTTGATTGTGCCTACTCAGCTCTTTGTTCATTGCCTCCAGAGGCACATGATCAGTGTATGATAGCAAACATGATCAGCGCATGATCAGTCACATGATCAGCGCCATTAAGTCACGTGATCACTACATGATAGTCATGTGATCAGTCCATGCTCAGTCACGGTATCAGTGCATGATCAGCCACGTGATCAGTGCATGATCTCACACAGATTAGTGATGCATCCAGTGATCATGCATGATGCAGACAGTCATGTGATCAGTGCATGATATAGACGTGAACAGTGCGTGATCAGTCGTGATCAGTGCATGGTAGCTACGTGGTCAGTGCATGATCAGTCACGACCGTGCATGATCATCGTGATCAGTGCATGTGATCCGTGCATGATCAGCCGTGATCAGTGCATGATCAGTCCGTGATGAGTGCATGATCATTCACGTGACCAGTACATGGTAGCTACGTGATCAGTGCCTGATCAGCCACGTGATCAGTGCATGATAGCCACGTGATCAGTGCATGATCAGCCACGTGATCAGTGCATGATCAGTCATGTGATGTGTGATCAGCCACGTGATCAGTGCATGATGTCACGTGATCGGTGCATGATCAGCCACGTGATCAGTGCATGATAGCCGCGTGATCAGTGCATGATCAATCACGTGATCATGTGTGATCAGCCACGTGGTCAGTGCATGATCAGCCGTGATCAGTGCATGATCAGTTACGTGATCAGTGCATGATCAGTCCCGTGACCAGTACATGGTTGCTCGTAATCGTGCATGATCAGCCGTGATCAGTGCATGATGCCATGATCAGTGCATGATCAGTCACATGATCAGTGCATGATCAGTCACGTGATCAGTGCATGATCATCTACATGATCAGTGCATGATCAGCACGTGACCAGTATGGTAGCTGCGTGATCATTGCATGATCAGCCACGTGAGCAGTGCATGATGGCTGCGTGATCAGTGCATGAGTTGCGTGAGCAGTATGATCAGCCGTGATCAGTGCATGAGTGCCATGATCAGTGCATGATCTGTCACGTGACAGGTGTGTGATCGGCCACGTGATCAGTGCATGATCAGCCACGTGATCAGTGCATGATCAGCCACGTGATCAGTGCATGATCAGCCACGTGATCAGTGCATGATCAGTCCACGTGATCAGTGCATGATCAGCCACGTGTCAGTGCAGCATCAGCCACGTGATCAGTGCATGATAGCCGTGGTCAGTGCATGATCAGTTACGTGGCCAGTGTATGATCAGCCACGTGATCAGTGCATTGTCAGACACGTGAACAGTGTATGATCAGTCACGTGATCAGTGCATGATCAGTCCGTGATCAGTATATCATCACGTGATCAGTGTATGATCAGCCACGTGAACAGTGCATGCTCAGTCACGTGATCTGGGCCTGCTGAGCTGCGTGATTACTGTCTGCTCATCTGCTTGACAATTGCCAGCTGAGCTGCATGATTCCTGCCTGTCATCTGTGACAGTGCCCTGCCTGCTCAGCTGCTTGATTATTGCCAGCTGAGCAGCATGATTCTCACCAGTTCCATGATCTTGCCTGCCACTGTTTGATTAGTGCCTATCAGCATTTGTATGCCTCCAGAGGCACATGATCAGTGTATGAGCAAACATGATCAGCGCATGATCAGTCACATGATCAGCGCCATTAAGTCACGTGATCACTACATGATAGTCATGTGATCAGTCCATGCTCAGTCACGGTATCAGTGCATGATCAGCACGTGATCAGTGCATGATGTCATTGATCAGTGCATGATCACTGATGAGTCAGGTCATGTGATCAGTCATGTAGTCATGTGCATGACCAGGCAGTGATCGGTGTATGATCAGCCACGTGATCAGTGCATGATCAGTCACCTGATGGGTGTATGATCAGTCACGTGACCTGTACATGGTAGCTACATGATCATTGCATAATCAGCCACGTGAGTAGTGCACGATAGCCACGTGATCAGTGCATGATCAGTCACGTGATCAGTGCATGATCAGTCACGTGACCAGTACATGATCAGCCACGTGATCAGTGCATGATAGCCACGTGATCAGTGCATGATCAGCCACGTGATCAGTGCATGATCAGTCACGTGATCAGTGTGCATGACCACGTGATCAGTGCATGATAGCCACGTGATCAGTGCATGATCAGCCACGTGATCAGATGATGCACGCAATGTTGATCAGTGCATGATCAGTCACGTGATCAGTACATGGTCAGCCACGTGATCAGTGCATGATAAGCCACGTGATCAGTGCATGATCAATTACGTGATCAGTGCATGATCAGTCACGTGACAGTACATGGTAGCTCACGTGATCATTGCATGATCAGCCACGTGAGCAGTGCATGATAGCCACGTGGTCAGTGCATGATCAGTCGTGATCAGTGCATGATCAGTAACATGATCAGTGCATGATCAGTTCGTGATCATTGCATGATCAGTCACGTGATCAGTGCATGATCATCCGTGATTAGTACATGATTAGCCACGTGAGCAGTGCATGATCAGCCACGTGAGCAGTGCATGATAAGCGTGATGATGCATGATCAGCCGTGATCAGTGCATGATCAGTCACGTGATCAGTGCATGATCAGTCCACGTGATCAGTGTATGATCAGCCACGTGATCAGTGCATGGTCACCAAGTGATCAGTGCATGATCATCGTGATCAGTGCATGAGTCGTAGTCAGTGCATGATAGACACGTGATCAGTGCATGATCAGTCATGATCAGTGCATGCAGAACATGATCATGTGATCAGTCACGTGATCATATGTAGACAGCCGTGAGCAGTGCATGAGTCAACCACGTGATCAGTGCATGATCAATTGCATGATCAGTGCATGATCATCACGTGATCAGTGCATGATCACTATATGATCGTGCACAGATGTACATGATCAGTGCATGATAGTATGATGTGATGCATGATAGCAGTGATCAGTGCATGATCAGTCATGTGATCGTGTGATAGCCTCGTGATCAGTGCATGATAGCCACGTGATCAGTGCATGATCAGCCACGTGATCAGTGCATGATCAGCCACGTGATCAGTGCATGATTCACGTGATCAGTGTATCAGTCATGCGATCAGTCACATGATGCCACGTGATCAGTGCATGATCTGCCACATGATCAGTGTATGATCATCCACGTGATCAGTGCATGATCAGTCACGTGATCAGTGCATGATAGCCACGTGATCAGTGCATGATCAGTCACATGATCAGTGCATGATCAGCCACGTGATCAGTGCATGATCAGCCACGTGATCAGTGCATGATCATTACGTGATCAGTGCATGATCATCCATGACCAGTACATGATTAGCCACGTGATCGGTGTATGACCAGCCACGTGATCAGTGCATGATAGCCACGTGGTCAGTGCATGATCAGTCACGTGATCAGTGCAATCGTGCATGATCAGTACATGATCCTCATGATCAGTGTGATGATCAGTGATCAGTGCATGATAGTCAATTGCGTGATCAGTGCATGATCTCCACGTGATCAGTGCATGATGCATTGATGTGCATGATCATACGTGATCAGTCACGACCAGTCGCCACGTGATCAGTGCATGATCGCTCACGTGATCAGTGCATGATCAGCCACGTGATCTGTGCATGATCAGTTGCGTGAGCAGAGTGTGATCAGCCACGTGATCAGTGCATGATCAGCCGCGTGATCAGTGCATGATATGTCACGTGATCAGTGTGTGATCAGCCACGTGAACAGTGCATGATCAGCGTGATCAGTGCATGATCAACCACGTGATCAGTGCATGATCAGTTACGTGATCAGTGCATGATCAGTCCGTGATCAGTGCATGGTCAGACACGTGAACAGTGTGATCAGCCACGTGATCAGTGCATGATATCCACGTGGTCAGTGCATGATCATCACGTGATCAGTGTATGATCAGCCACGTGAACAGTGCATGCTCAGTCACGTGATCTGGGCCTGCTGAGCTGCGTGATTCCTGTCTGCTCATCTGCTTGACAATTGCCAGCTGAGCTGCACGATTCCTGCCTGTCATCTGCTTGACAATTGCCAGCTGTGCTGCGTAATTCCTGCCTGCTCAGCTGCTTGATTATTGCCAGCTGAGCAGCATGATTCCTCACACCTGAGTTCCATGATTATTGCCTGCTGACTGTTTGATTCGTGCACTCAGCTCTTTGTTTATTGCCTCCAGAGGCACATGATCAGTGTGATGGCAAACATGATCAGCGCATGATCAGTCACATGATCAGCGCCATTAAGTCACGTGATCACTACATGATAGTCATGTGATCAGTCCATGCTCATGTCACGGTATCAGTGCATGATCAGCCACGTGATCAGTGCATGCATCTTCACAAGATTAGTGCATGATCATCCACGTGATCAGTGCACGGCAGTCATGTGATCAGTGCATGATATAGACGTGAACAGTGCATGATCAGTCTCGTGATCAGTGCATGATAGCCACGTGATCAGTGCATGATCAGTCACCTGACAGTATATGGTCGCTACGTGACCATTGCATAGTCAGCTACATGATCATTGCATGATAGCCACGTAATCAGTGCATGATAGCCACGTGATCACTGCATGATCAGTCACGTGATCAGTGCATGATCAGTCATGTGACCGGTACATGTCCACGTGATCATGGCATGATCAGCCACGTGAGCAGTGCATGATAGCCACGTGATCAGTGCATGATTCGTGATCAGTGCATGATCAGATACGTGATCAGTGCATGATCAGCCACGTGATCAGTGCATGATCAGCCACGTGATCAGTGCATGTCCAGCCTGCATGATCAGTGCATGATCAGCACGTGATGGTGCGATGATGCCGTGATCAGTGCATGATCAGCACGTGATCAGTGCATGATCAGTTATGATGTAATGATCAGTAAGGCAGTCAGTGCATGATCAGCCACGTGATCAGTGCATGATCAGTTGCGTGATCAGTGCATGATAGCCGTGATCAGCATGCATGAGTAGCGTGATCAGTATGATCAGCCGTGATCAGTGCATGATCAGCCACGTGATCAGTGCATGATCAGCCACGATGATATGATCAGCCACAGTCAGTGCATGATCACGTGATCAGTGCATGATCAGTCACGTGACAGGTAATGTGTGATCAGCCAGCGTGATCAGTGCATGATCAGCCACGTGATCAGTGCATGAGCAATTCGTGATCAGTGCATGATCATCACGTGACAGTACATGGTTGCTCGTGATCGGTGCATGATCAGCCACGTGAGCAGAGCATGATAGCCACGTGGTCAGTGCATGATCAGTCACGTGATCAGTACATGATCAGTCACATGATCAGTGCAGGATCAATTACGTGATCATTGCATGATCAGTCACGTTACCAGTACATGGTTGCTCGTGATCGTTGCATGCGACCACGTGAGCAGAGCCTGATAGCCACGTGATGTGCAGCGATTCGTGAGCAT
This sequence comes from Bos javanicus, assembly GCF_032452875.1. Classification (NCBI taxonomy): domain Eukaryota; kingdom Metazoa; phylum Chordata; class Mammalia; order Artiodactyla; family Bovidae; genus Bos; species Bos javanicus. The sequence goes on along the minus strand of NW_026894473.1, from coordinate 91,159 downwards.
GATCAGCCACGTGATCAGTGCATGAGTGCCACAGTGCATGATATGTCACGTGACAGGTGTGTGATCAGCCACGTGAACAGTGCATGTTCAGCCACGTGATCAGTGCATGATAGCCACGTGATCAGTGCATGATCAGTTACGTGAGCAGTGTATGATCAGACACGTGATCAGTGCATGGTCAGACACGTGAACATTGTATGATCAGCCACGTGATCAGTGCATGATATCCAAGTGATCAGTGCATGATCATCACGTGATCAGTGTATGATCAGCCACGTGAACAGTGCATGCTCAGTCACGTGATCTGGGCCTGCTGAACTGCGTGATTCCTGTCTGCTCATCTGCTTGACAATTGCCAGCTGAGCTGCACGATTCCTGCCTGTCATCTGCTTGACAATTGCCAGCTGTGCTGCGTAATTCCTGCCTGCTCAGCTGCTTGATTATTGCCAGCTGAGCAGCATGATTCCTCACACCTGTGTTCCATGATTATTAACTGCTGACTGTTTGATTCGTGCCTACTCAGCTCTTTGTTTATTGCCTCCAGAGGCACATGATCAGTGTGTGATAGCAAACATGATCAGCGCATGATCAGTCACAAGATCAGCGCCATTAAGTCACGTAATCACTACATGATAGTCATGTGATCAGTCCATGCTCAGTCACGGTATCAGTGCATGATCAGCCACGTGATCAGTGCATGATCTATCACAAGATTAGTGTATGATCATCCACGTGATCAGTGCCGGGCAGTCATGTGATCAGTGCATGATATAGACGTGAACAGTGCATGATCAGTCTCGTGATCAGTGCATGATAGCCACGTGATCAGTGCATGATCAGCCACGTGATCAGTGCATGATCAGTCACGTGATCAGTGCATGATGCTACGTGATCATTGCATGATCAGCCGTGATCAGTGCATGATAGCCACGTGATCACTGCATGATCAATCATGATCAGTGCATGATCAGTCGTCACGTGACCAGTACATGGTAGCTGCATGATCATGGCATGATCAGCCACGTGAGCAGTGCATGATAGCCACGTGATCAGTGCATGATCAGTCACGTGATCAGTACATGATCAGTCACGTGATCAGTGCATGATCAGCCACGTGATCAGTGCATGACCAGCACGTGATCAGTGTATGTTCAGCCACGTGATCAGTGCATGATAGCCACGTGATCAGTGCATGATCAGTCACGTGATCAGTGCATGATCAGTTGTGATCAGTGTATGATCAGCCGTGATCAGTGCATGATCGGCCATGATCAGTGCATGATCGCGTTACGTGATCAGTGCATGAGATCAGATCGCGTGACCAGTACATGGTAGCCACGTGATCAGTGCCTGATGCACGTGATCAGTGCATGATAGCCACGTGATCAGTGCATGATCAGCCACGTGATCAGTGCATGATCAGTCATGTGATGGTGTGTGATGCCACGTGATCAGTGCATGATCAGCCACGTGATCAGTGCATGATCACAGCCACGTGATCAGTGCATGGGCAGTCATGTGATCAGTGCATGTGCCACGTGATCAGTGCATGATCAGCCACGTGATCAGTGCAGTGGCCTGTGATCAGTGCATGATCAGTCACGTGATGTGCATGATCAGTCACGTGACCAGTACATGGTAGCTACGTAATCAGTTGCATGATCAGCCACGTGAGCAGTGCATGATAGTCACGTGATCAGTGCATGATCAGTCACGTGATCAGTGCATGATCATTCACGTGACCAGTACATGGTAGCTCGCGCGTGATCATGCATGATCAGCCATGAGCAGTGCATGATTGCCACGTGATCAGTGCATGATCAGTCCACGTGATCAGTGCATGATCAGTCACGTGATCAGTGCATGATCAGCATGATCGGTACATGACCAGCACGTGATCAGCGTATGTCAGCCAGAGTGATCAGTGCATGATAGCCACGTGATCAGTGCATGATCAGTCACGTGATCAGTACATGATCAGTTGTGTGATCAGTGCATGATCAGCCACGTGATCAGTGCATGATCGGCCACATGATCAGTGCATGATCAATTACGTGATCAGTGCATGATCAGTCACGTGACCAGTACATGGTAGCTCGTGATCATTGCCTGATCAGCCACATGATCAGTGCGCATCAGCCACGTGATCAGTGCATGCCAGGCCGTGATCAGTGCATGATCATCCGTGATACGCCAGTCATGATCAGCCGTGATCAGTGCATGATGAGCCATGATCAGTGCATGATCAGTTACGTGATCAGTGCATGATCAGTCACGTGACCGATACATGGTTGCTCGTGATCGTTGCATGATCAGCCACGTGAGCAGAGCATGATAGCCACGTGGTCAGTGCATGATCAGTCCGTGATCAGTACATGATCAGTCACATGAACAGTGCATGATCATTTACGTGATCTTTGCATGATCAGTCACGTTACCAGTATATGGTTGCTACGTGATCATTCCATGAGCCACGTGCAGTGCATGATAGCCACGTGATGTGTGCATGAGTTACGTGAGCAGAGTATGATCAGCCACGTGATCAGTGCATGGTGCACGTGATCAGTGCATGATATGTCACGTGACAGGTGTGTGATCAGCCACGTGAACAGTGCATGTTCAGCCACGTGATCAGTGCATGATAGCCACGTGATCAGTGCATGATCAGTTACGTGAGCAGTGTATGATCAGCCACGTGATCAGTGCATGGTCAGACACGTGAACAGTGTATGATCAGCCACGTGATCAGTGCATGATATCCAAGTGATCAGTGCATGATCATCACGTGATCAGTGTATGATCAGCCACGTGAACAGTGCATGCTCAGTCACGTGATCTGGGCCTGCTGAGCTGCGTGATTACTGTCTGCTCATCTGCTTGACAATTGCCAGCTGAGCTGCACGATTCCTGCCTGTCATCTGCTTGACAATTGCCAGCTGTGCTGCGTAATTCCTGCCTGCTCAGCTGCTTGATTATTGCCAGCTGAGCAGCATGATTCCTCACACCTGAGTTCCATGATTATTGCCTGCTGACTGTTTGATTCGTGCCTACTCAGCTCTTTGTTTATTGCCTCCAGAGCACATGATCAGTGTATGATAGCAAACATGATCAGCGCATGATCAGTCACATGATCAGCGCCATTAAGTCACGTGATCACTACATGATAGTCATGTGATCAGTCCATGCTCAGTCACGGTATCAGTGCATGATCAGCCACGTGATCAGTGCATGATCTGTCACAAGATTAGTGTATGATCATCCACGTGATCAGTGCATGGGCAGTCATGTAATCAGTGCATGATATAGGCGTGAACAGTGCTTGATCAGTCTCGTGATCAGTGCATGATAGCCACGTGATCAGTGCATGATCAGTCACCTGATGGGTGTATGATCATTCACGTGACCTGTACATGGTAGCTACATGATCATTGCATGATCAGCCACGTGAGTAGTGCATGATAGCCACGTGATCACTGCATGATCAGTCACGTGATCAGTGCATGATCAGTCGTACCAGTAATGCATGGTAGCTGCGTGATCATGGCATGATCAGCCACGTGAGCAGTGCATGTGTACGTGATCAGTGCATGATCAGACGTGATCAGTGCATGATCATCACGTGATCAGTGCATGATCAGCCACGTGATCAGTGCATGATCAGTCACGTGATCAGTGTATGTCCAGCCACGTGATCAGTGCATGATCCACGTGATCAGTGCATGATCAGTCGTGATCAGTGCATGATCAGTCATGTGATCAGTGCATGATCAGCCACGTGATCAGTGCATGATCAGCCACGTGATCAGTGCATGATCAATTCGTGATCAGTGCATGATCAGTCACGTGACCAGTGCATGGTCAGCTCGTGATCATTGCATGATCAGCCACGTGATCAGTGCATGATAGCCACGTGATCAGTGCATGATAGCCACGTGATCAGTGCATGATCAGTCATGTGATACGTGTGATCAGCCACGTGATCAGTGCATGATATCGTGATCAGTGCATGACAGCCGTGATCAGTGCATGAAGCCACGTGATCAGTGCATGATCAGTCACGTGATCATGTGTGATCAGCCACGTGATCAGTGCATGATGAGCCACGTGATCAGTGCATGATCAATTACGTGATCAGTGCATGATCAGTCACGTGATCAGTACATGGTTGCTCGTGATCATTGCATGATCAGCCACGTGATCAGTGCATGATAGCCACGTGATCAGTGCATGATCAGTCACGTGATCAGTGCATGATCAGTCACGTGATCAGTGCATGATCATTCGTGATCAGTGCATGATCAGTCACGTGATCAGTATATAGTTTGCTCGTGATCATTCATGTGAGCCACGTGATCAGTGCATGATAGCCACGTGATGTGTGCGCCAGATTCGTGATCAGAGTATGATCAGCCATGATCAGTGCATGATGCCACGTGATCAGTGCATGATCATCACGTGATCAGTGCATGATCAGCCCATGATCAGTGCATGATCAGCCGTGATCAGTATGATAGCCGCAATGATCAGTGCATGATCAGTCACGTGATCAGTGCATGATCAGTACGTGATCAGTGCATGACAACGTGATCAGTGCATGATCAGCCACGTGATCAGTGCATGATAGCCACGTGATCAGTGCATGATCAGCCGTGATCAGTGCATGATCAGTCATGTGATCAGTATGTGATCAGCCACGTGTCAGTGCATGATCAGTCACGTGATCAGTGCATGATCAGCCGTGATCAGTGCATGCAGTCACGTGATCAGTGCATGATATAGGCGTGAACAGTGCATGATCAGCCACGTGATCAGTGCATGATATCCACGTGATCAGTGCATGATCATCACGTGATCAGTGTATGATCAGCCACGTGAACAGTGCATGCTCAGTCACGTGATCAGGGCCTGCTGAGCTGCGTGATTACTGTCTGCTCATCTGCTTGACAATTGCCAGCTGAGCTGCACGATTCCTGCCTGTCATCTGCTTGACAATTGCCAGCTGTGCTGCGTAATTCCTGCCTGCTCAGCTGCTTGATTATGCCAGCTGAGCAGCATGATTCCTCACACCTGTGTTCCATGATTATTGCCTGCTGACTGTTTGATTCGTGCCTACTCAGCTCTTTGTTTATTGCCTCCAGAGGCACAGATCAGTGTATGATAGCAAACATGATCAGCGCATGATCAGTCACATGATCAGCGCCATTAAGTCACGTGATCACTACATGATAGTCATGTGATCAGTCCATGCTCAGTCACGGTATCAGTGCATGATCAGCCACGTGATCAGTGCATGATCAGTCACGTGATTAGTGTATGATCATCACGTGATCAGTGCCGCAGACATCATGTGATCAGTGCATATAGGCGTGATCAGTGCATGATCAGTCACTGATCAGTGCATGATAGCCACGTGATCAGTGCATGATCAGTCACCTGATGGGTGTATGATCATTCACGTGACCTGTACATGGTAGCTACATGATCATTGCATGATCAGCCACGTGATAGTTCATGATAGCCACGTGATCAGTGCATGATCAGTCACGTGATCAGTCATGAGCCAGTACATGGTAGCTGCGTGATCATGGCATGATCAGCCACGTGAGCAGTGCATGATAGCGTGATCAGTGCATGATCAGCACGTGATCAGTGCATGATCAGTCACGTGATCAGTGCATGATCAGCCACGTGATCAGTGCATGATCAGGCACGTGATCAGTGTATGATCCAGCCAAGTGATCAGTGCATGATGCCACGTGATCAGTGCATGATCATCACGTGATCAGTGCATGATCAGTTATGTGATCAGTGTATGATCAGCCACGTGATCAGTGCATGATCAGCCATGATCAGTGCATGATCAGTACGTGATCAGTGCATGATCATCACGTGACCAGTACATGGTAGCTACATGTGATCATTGCATGATCAGCCACGTGATCAGTGCATGATAGCCACGTGATCAGTGCATGATAGCCACGTGATCAGTGCATGATCAGTCATGTGATCGTGTGTGATCAGCCACGTGATCAGTGCATGATATCCACGTGATCAGTGCATGACAGCCACGTGATCAGTGCATGATAGCCACGTGATCAGTGCATGATCAGTCACGTGATACATGTGTGATCAGCCACGTGATCAGTGCATGATGAGCCACGTGATCAGTGCAGGATCAATTACGTGATCAGTGCATGATCAGTCACGTGACCAGTACATGGTTGCTCGTGATCGTGCATGATCAGCCACGTGAGCAGAGCATGATAGCCACGTGATCAGTGCATGATCAGTCACGTGATCAGTACATGATCAGTCACGTGAACAGTGCATGATCATTTACGTGATCTTTGCATGATCAGTCACGTGACCAGTATATGGTTGCTACGTGATCATTCCATGAGAGCCACGTGAGCAGTGCATGATAGCCACGTGATGTGTGCATGAGTTACGTGAGCAGAGTATGATCAGCCACGTGATCAGTGCATGAGTGCCACGTGATCAGTGCATGATATGTCACGTGACAGGTGTGTGATCAGCCACGTGAACAGTGCATGTTCAGCCACGTGATCAGTGCATGATAGCCACGTGATCAGTGCATGATCAGTTACGTGAGCAGTGTATGATCAGCCACGTGATCAGTGCATGGTCAGACACGTGAACAGTGTATGATCAGCCACGTGATCAGTGCATGATATCCAAGTGATCAGTGCATGTCATCACGTGATCAGTGTATGATCAGCCACGTGAACAGTGCATGCTCAGTCACGTGATCTGGGCCTGCTGAGCTGCGTGATTACTGTCTGCTCATCTGCTTGACAATTGCCAGCTGAGCTGCACGATTCCTGCCTGTCATCTGCTTGACAATTGCCAGCTGTGCTGCGTAATTCCTGCCTGCTCAGCTGCTTGATTATTGCCAGCTGAGCAGCATGATTCCTCACACCTGAGTTCCATGATTATTGCCTGCTGACTGTTTGATTCGTGCCTACTCAGCTCTTTGTTTATTGCCTCCAGAGGCACATGATCAGTGTATGATAGCAAACATGATCAGCGCATGATCAGTCACATGATCAGCGCCATTAAGTCACGTGATCACTACATGATAGTCATGTGATCAGTCCATGCTCAGTCAGGTATCAGTGCATGATCAGCCACGTGATCAGTGCATGATCTGTCACAAGATTAGTGTATGATCATCCACGTGATCAGTGCATGGGCAGTCATGTGATCAGTGCATGATATAGACGTGATCAGTGCATGATCAGTCTCGTGATCAGTGCATGATAGCCACGTGATCAGTGCATGATCAGTCACCTGATGGGTGTATGATCATTCACGTGACCTGTACATGGTAGCTACATGATCATTGCATGATCAGCCACGTGAGTAGTGCATGATAGCCACGTGATCAGTGCATGATCAGTCACGTGATCAGTGCATGATCAGTCATGTGACCAGTACATGGTAGCTGCGTGATCATGGCATGATCAGCCACGTGAGCAGTGCATGATAGCCACGTGATCAGTGCATGATCAGACACGAGATCAGTGCATGATCAGTCACGTGATCAGTGCATGATCAGCCACGTGATCAGTGCATGATCAGCCACGTGATCAGTGCATGATCAGCCACGTGATCAGTGCATGATAGCCACGTGATCAGTGCATGATCAGTCACGTGATCAGTGCATGATCAGTCACGTGATCAGTGCATGATCAGCCACGTGATCAGTGCATGATCAGTTACGTGATCAGTGCATGATCAGTCACGTGATCAGTACATGTAGCTCGTGATCATTGCATGATCAGCCACGTGATCAGTGCATGATAGCCACGTGATCAGTGCATGATCAGCCACGTGATCAGTGCATGATCAGTCATGTGATACGTGTGTGATCAGCCACGTGATCAGTGCATGATATCCACGTGATCAGTGCATGACAGCCACGTGATCAGTGCATGATAGCCGTGATCAGTGCATGATCAGTCACGTGATCATGTGTGATCAGCCACGTGATCAGTGCATGATCAGCCACGTGATCAGTGCATGATCAATTACGTGATCAGTGCATGATCAGTCACGTGACCAGTACATGGTTGCTCGTGATCGTTGCATGATCAGCCGTGAGCAGTGCATGATAGCCACGTGATCAGTGCATGATCAGTCACGTGATCAGTGCATGATCAGTCACGTGATCAGTGCATGATCATTCACGTGATCAGTGCATGATCAGTCACGTGACCAGTATATGTTGCTCGTGATCATTGCATGATCAGCCACGTGAGCAGTGCATGATAGCCACGTGATGTGCATGAGTTACGTGACAGTATGATCAGCCGTGATCAGTGCATGAGTGCCACGTGATCAGTGCATGATATGTCACGTGACAGTGTGTGATCAGCCACGTGACAGTGCATGATCAGCCACGTGATCAGTGCATGATAGCCACGTGATCAGTGCATGATCAGTTCGTGAGCAGTGTATGATCAGCCACGTGATCAGTGCATGATCAGAACCGTGATCAGTGCATGATCAGCCACGTGATCAGTGCATGATAGCCACGTGATCAGTGCATGATCACGTGATCAGTGCATGATCAGTCACGTGATCAGTGCATGATCAGCCACGTGATCAGTGCATGATCAGTCACGTGATCAGTGCATGATCATCCACGTGATCAGTGCATGATCATGTGATCAGTGCATGATATCACGTGATCAGTGCATGATCAGTCACGTGATCAGTGCATGATAGCCACGTGATCAGTGCATGATCAGCACGTGATCAGTGCATGATCAGTCACGTGATCAGTGCATGATATAGGCGTGATCAGTGCATGATCAGTCACGTGATCAGTGCATGATTGCACGTGATCAGTGCATGATCAGCCACGTGATCAGTGCATGATAGCCACGTGATCAGTGCATGATCAGTCACGTGATCAGTGCATGATCAGCCACGTGATCAGTGCATGATCAGTCACGTGATCAGTGTATGATCAGCCACGTGATCAGTGCATGATATCCACGTGATCAGTGCATGATCAGTCACGTGATCAGTGTATGATCAGCCACGTGAACAGTGCATGCTCAGTCACGTGATCAGGGCCTGCTGAGCTGCGTGATTACTGTCTGCTCATCTGCTTGACAATTGCCAGCTGAGCTGCACGATTCCTGCCTGTCATCTGCTTGACAATTGCCAGCTGTGCTGCGTAATTCCTGCCTGCTCAGCTGCTTGATTATTGCCAGCTGAGCAGCATGATTCCTCACACCTGAGTTCCATGATTATGCCTGCTGACTGTTTGATTCGTGCCTACTCAGCTCTTTGTTTATTGCCTCCAGAGGCACATGATCAGTGTATGATAGCAAACATGATCAGCGCATGATCAGTCACATGATCAGCGCCATTAAGTCACGTGATCACTACATGATAGTCATGTGATCAGTCCATGCTCAGTCACGGTATCAGTGCATGATCAGCCACGTGATCAGTGCATGATAGCCACGTGATCAGTGCATGATAGCCACGTGATCAGTGCATGATCAGCCACGTGATCAGTGCATGGCAGTCGTGATCAGTGCATGATCAGTCACGTGATCAGTGCATGATCAGGCACGTGATCAGTGCATGATCAGCCACGTGATCAGTGCATGATAGCCGTGATCAGTGCATGATCAGTCACGTGATCAGTGCATGATCAGTCACGTGATCAGTGTATGATGAGCCACGTGATCAGTGCATGATAGCCACGTGATCAGTGCATGATCAGTCACGTGATCAGTGCATGATCTCACGTGATCAGTGCATGATCAGCCACGTGATCAGTGCATGATCAGTCACGTGATCAGTGCATGATCAGTCACGTGATCAGTGCATGATAGCACGTGATCAGTGCATGATCAGCCACGTGATCAGTGCATGATAGCCACGTGATCAGTGCATGATCAGCCACGTGATCAGTGCATGATCAGTCACGTGATCAGTGCATGATCAGCCACGTGATCAGTGCATGATCAGTCACGTGATCAGTGCATGATCAGCCACGTGATCAGTGCATGATAGCCACGTGATCAGTGCATGATCAGTCACGTGATCAGTGCATGATCAGCCACGTGATCAGTGCATGATCAGCCACGTGATCAGTGCATGATCAGTCACGTGATCAGTGCATGATCAGTCACGTGATCAGTACATGATAGCTACGTGATCAGTGCATGATCAGCCACGTGATCAGTGCATGATAGCCACGTGATCAGTGCATGATCAGTCACGTGATCAGTGCATGATCAGTCATGTGATCAGTGCATGATAGCTGCGTGATCATGCATGATCAATGATCAGTGCATGATAGCCACGTGATCAGTGCATGATCAGCCACGTGATCAGTGCATGATCAGTCACGTGATCAGTGCATGATCAGCCACGTGATCAGTGCATGATCAGCCACGTGATCAGTGCATGATCAGCCACGTGATCAGTGCATGATAGCCACGTGATCAGTGCATGATCAGTCACGTGATCAGTGCATGATAGCTACGTGATCAGTGCATGATCAGCCACGTGATCAGTGCATGATAGCCACGTGATCAGTGCATGATCAGTCACGTGATCAGTGTATGATCAGCCACGTGACAGTGCATGCTCAGTCACGTGATCAGGGCCTGCTGAGCTGCGTGATTACTGTCTGCTCATCTCTTGACAATTGCCAGCTGAGCTGCACGATTCCTGCCTGTCATCTGCTTGACAATTGCCACCTGTGCTGCGTAATCCTGCCTGCTCAGCTACTTGATTATTGCCAGCTGAGCAGCATGATTTCTCAGAGCTGAGTTCCATGATTAGAGCCTGCTGACTGATTCCTGCCTACTCAGCTCTTTGTTCATTGCCTCCAGAGGCACATGATCAGTGTATGATAGCAAACATGATCAGCGCATGATCAGTCACATGATCAGTGCATGATAAGCCACGTGATCAGTGCATGATCAGTCACGTGATCAGTGCATGATCAGTCACGTGATCAGTGCATGATAGCTGCGTGATCAGTGCATGATCAGCCACGTGATCAGTGCATGATAGCCACGTGATCAGTGCATGATCAGTCACGTGATCAGTGCATGATCAGTCACGTGATCAGTGCATGATCAGCCACGTGATCAGTGCATGATCAGTCACGTGATCAGTGCATGATCAGTCACGTGATCAGTGCATGGTAGCCACGTGATCAGTGCATGATCAGCCACGTGATCAGTGCATGATCAGCCACGTGATCAGTGCATGATCAGTTACGTGATCAGTGTATGATCAGCCACGTGATCAGTGCATGGTCAGACACGTGAACAGTGTATGATCAGCCACGTGATCAGTGCATGATATCCAAGTGATCAGTGCATGATCATCACGTGATCAGTGTATGATCAGCCACGTGAACAGTGCATGCTCAGTCACGTGATCAGGGCCTGCTGAGCTGCGTGATTACTGTCTGCTCATCTGCTTGACAATTGCCAGCTGAGCTGCACGATTCCTGCCTGTCATCTGCTTGACAATTGCCAGCTGTGCTGCGTAATTCCTGCCTGCTCAGCTGCTTGATTATTGCCAGCTGAGCAGCATGATTCCTCACAGCTGAGTTCCATGATTATTGCCTGCTGACTGTTTGATTCGTGCCTACTCAGCTCTTTGTTTATTGCCTCCAGAGGCACATGATCAGTGTATGATAGCAAACATGATCAGCGCATGATCAGTCACATGATCAGCGCCATTAAGTCACGTGATCACTACATGATAGTCATGTGATCAGTCCATGCTCAGTCGGTATCAGTGCATGATCAGCCACGTGATCAGTGCATGATAGCCACGTGATCAGTGCATGATGCCACGTGATCAGTGCATGATCAGCCACGTGATCAGTGCATGATGTCGTGATCAGTGCATGATCAGTCACGTGATCAGTGCATGATCAGGCACGTGATCAGTGCATGATCAGCCACGTGATCAGTGCATGATAGCCACGTGATCAGTGCATGATCAGTCACGTGATCAGTGCATGATCAGTCACGTGACAGTACATGGTAGCTACGTGATCATTGCATGATCAGCCACGTGATAGTGCATGATAGCCACGTGATCAGTGCATGATCAGTCACGTGATCAGTGCATGATCAGTCATGTGATCAGTGCATGATCAGGCACGTGATCAGTGCATGATCAGCCACGTGATCAGTGCATGATAGCCACGTGATCAGTGCATGATCAGTCACGTGATCAGTGCATGATCAGTCACGTGATCAGTGCATGATCAGCCACGTGATCAGTGCATGATCAATTCGTGATCAGTGCATGATCAGTCACGTGATCAGTGCATGATAGCTGCGTGATCAGTGCAGTCAGCCACGTGATCAGTGCATGATAGCCACGTGATCAGTGCATGATCAGTCACGTGATCAGTGCATGATCAGTCACGTGATCAGTGCATGATCAGCCACGTGATCAGTGCATGATCAGTTACGTGATCAGTGCATGATCAGTCACGTGACCAGTACATGGTAGCTACGTGATCAGTGCATGATCAGCCACGTGATCAGTGCATGATAGCCACGTGATCAGTGCATGATCAGTCACGTGATCAGTGCATGATCAGCCACGTGATCAGTGCATGATCAGCCACGTGATCAGTGCATGATCAGTCACGTGACCAGTGCATGATAGCCACGTGATCAGTGCATGATCAGCCACGTGATCAGTGCATGATAGCCACGTGATCAGTGCATGATCAGTTACGTGAGCAGTGTATGATCAGCCACGTGATCAGTGCATGGTCAGACACGTGAACAGTGTATGATCAGCCACGTGATCAGTGCATGATAGTCACGTGATCAGTGCATGATCATCACGTGATCAGTGTATGATCAGCCACGTGAACAGTGCATGCTCAGTCACGTGATCAGGGCCTGCTGAGCTGCGTGATTACTGTCTGCTCATCTGCTTGACAATTGCCAGCTGAGCTGCACGATTCCTGCCTGTCATCTGCTTGACAATTGCCAGCTGTGCTGCGTAATTCCTGCCTGCTCAGCTGCTTGATTATTGCCAGCTGAGCAGCATGATTCCTCACACCTGAGTTCCATGATTATTGCCTGCTGACTGTTTGATTCGTGCCTACTCAGCTCTTTGTTTATTGCCTCCAGAGGCACATGATCAGTGTATGATAGCAAACATGATCAGTGCATGATCAGTCACATGATCAGCGCCATTAAGTCACGTGATCACTACATGATAGTCATGTGATCAGTCCATGCTCAGTCACGGTATCAGTGCATGATCAGCCACGTGATCAGTGCATGATCAGCAAGGTGATCAGTGCATGATAGCCATGTGATCAGTGCATGATCAGTCACGTGATCAGTGCATGATCAGGCAGGTGATCAGTGCATGATCAGCCACGTGATCAGTGCATGATCAGTCACCTGATGGGTGTATGATCAGTCACGTGACCAGTACATGGTAGCTACATGATCATTGCATGATCAGCCACGTGAGTAGTGCATGATAGCCACGTGATCAGTGCATGATCAGTCACGTGATCAGTGCATGATCAGTCACGTGATCAGTGCATGATCAGCACGTGATCAGTGCATGATAGCCACGTGATCAGTGCATGATCAGTCACGTGATCAGTGCATGATCAGTCACGTGATCAGTGCATGATCAGCCACGTGATCAGTGCATGATAGCCACGTGATCAGTGCATGATCAGCCACGTGATCAGTGCATGATAGCCACGTGATCAGTGCATGATCAGTCACGTGATCAGTGCATGATCAGTCACGTGATCAGTGCATGATCAGTCACGTGATCAGTGCATGATCAGTTACGTGATCAGTGCATGATCAGTCACGTGATCAGTACATGATAGCTCGTGATCAGTGCATGATCAGCCACGTGATCAGTGCATGATAGCCACGTGATCAGTGCATGATCAGTCACGTGATCAGTGCATGATCAGCCACGTGATCAGTGCATGATCAGCCACGTGATCAGTGCATGATCAGTTCGTGATCAGTGCATGATCAGTCACGTGATCAGTGCATGATCAGTCACGTGATCAGTGCATGATCAGCCACGTGATCAGTGCATGATAGCCACGTGATCAGTGCATGATCAGCCACGTGATCAGTGCATGATCAGCCACGTGATCAGTGCATGATCAGTTACGTGAGCAGTGTATGATCAGCCACGTGATCAGTGCATGGTCAGACACGTGAACAGTGTATGATCAGCCACGTGATCAGTGCATGATATCCAAGTGATCAGTGCATGATCAGTCACGTGATCAGTGTATGATCAGCCACGTGAACAGTGCATGCTCAGTCACGTGATCAGGGCCTGCTGAGCTGCGTGATTACTGTCTGCTCATCTGCTTGACAATTGCCAGCTGAGCTGCACGATTCCTGCCTGTCATCTGCTTGACAATTGCCAGCTGTGCTGCGTAATTCCTGCCTGCTCAGCTGCTTGATTATTGCCAGCTGAGCAGCATGATTCCTCACAGCTGAGTTCCATGATTATTGCCTGCTGACTGTTTGATTCGTGCCTACTCAGCTCTTTGTTTATTGCCTCCAGAGGCACATGATCAGTGTATGATAGCAAACATGATCAGCGCATGATCAGTCACATGATCAGCGCCATTAAGTCACGTGATCACTACATGATAGTCATGTGATCAGTCCATGCTCAGTCACGGTATCAGTGCATGATCAGCCACGTGATCAGTGCATGATAGCCACGTGATCAGTGCATGATCAGTCACGTGATCAGTGCATGATCAGTCACGTGATCAGTGCATGATCAGCCACGTGATCAGTGCATGATCAGTCACGTGATCAGTGCATGATCAGTCACGTGATCAGTGCATGATCAGTCACGTGATCAGTGCATGATCAGCCACGTGATCAGTGCATGATCAGCCACGTGATCAGTGCATGATCAGTCACGTGATCAGTGCATGATCAGTCACGTGATCAGTGCATGATCAGTCACGTGATCAGTGCATGATCAGCCACGTGATCAGTGCATGATCAGTCACGTGATCAGTGCATGATCATCACGTGATCAGTGCATGATAGCACGTGATCAGTGCATGATCAGCACGTGATCAGTGCATGATCAGCCACGTGATCAGTGCATGATCAGCCACGTGATCAGTGCATGATCAGCCACGTGATCAGTGCATGATCAGCCACGTGATCAGTGCATGATCAGCCACGTGATCAGTGCATGATCAGTTACGTGATCAGTGTATGATCAGCCACGTGATCAGTGCATGATCAGACACGTGATCAGTGTATGATCAGCCACGTGATCAGTGCATGATATCCACGTGATCAGTGCATGATCAGTCACGTGATCAGTGTATGATCAGCCACGTGAACAGTGCATGCTCAGTCACGTGATCAGGGCCTGCTGAGCTGCGTGATTACTGTCTGCTCATCTGCTTGACAATTGCCAGCTGAGCTGCATGATTCCTGCCTGTCATCTGCTTGACAATTGCCAGCTGTGCTGCGTAATTCCTGCCTGCTCAGCTGCTTGATTATTGCCAGCTGAGCAGCATGATTCCTCACCTGAGTTCCATGATTATTGCCTGCTGACTGTTTGATTCGTGCCTACTCAGCTCTTTGTTTATTGCCTCCAGAGGCACATGATCAGTGTATGATAGCAAACATGATCAGCGCATGATCAGTCACATGATCAGTGCCATTAAGTCACGTGATCACTACATGATAGTCATGTGATCAGTCCATGCTCAGTCACGGTATCAGTGCATGATCAGCCACGTGATCAGTGCATGATAGCCACGTGATCAGTGCATGATCAGCCACGTGATCAGTGCATGATCAGCCACGTGATCAGTGCATGATGCTCGTGATCAGTGCATGATCAGTCACGTGATCAGTGCATGATCAGTCACGTGATCAGTGCATGATCAGCCACGTGATCAGTGCATGATAGCCACGTGATCAGTGCATGATCAGTCACGTGATCAGTGCATGATCAGTCACGTGACCAGTACATGGTAGCTACATGATCATTGCATGATCAGCCACGTGAGTAGTGCATGATAGCCACGTGATCAGTGCATGATCAGTCACGTGATCAGTGCATGATCAGTCATGTGATCAGTGCATGATCAGGCACGTGATCAGTGCATGATCAGCCACGTGATCAGTGCATGATAGCCACGTGATCAGTGCATGATCAGTCACGTGATCAGTGCATGATCAGTCACGTGATCAGTGCATGATCAGCCACGTGATCAGTGCATGATCAATTCGTGATCAGTGCATGATCAGTCACGTGATCAGTGCATGATAGCTGCGTGATCAGTGCATGATCAGCCACGTGATCAGTGCATGATCAGTCACGTGATCAGTGCATGATCAGTCACGTGATCAGTGCATGATCAGCCACGTGATCAGTGCATGATCAGTCACGTGATCAGTGCATGATCAGTCACGTGATCAGTGCATGATAGCTGCGTGATCAGTGCATGATCAGCCACGTGATCAGTGCATGATAGCCACGTGATCAGTGCATGATCAGTCACGTGATCAGTGCATGATCATCACGTGATCAGTGCATGATCAGCCACGTGATCAGTGCATGATAGCCACGTGATCAGTGCATGATCAGCCACGTGATCAGTGCATGATCAGCCACGTGATCAGTGCATGACAGCTCGTGATCAGTGCATGATCAGTCACGTGATCAGTGCATGATCAGTCACGTGATCAGTGCATGATCAGCCACGTGATCAGTGCATGATAGCCACGTGATCAGTGCATGATCAGTCACGTGATCAGTGCATGATCAGTCACGTGACAGTACATGGTAGCTACGTGATCATTGCATGATCAGCCACGTGAGTAGTGCATGATAGCCACGTGATCAGTGCATGATCAGTCACGTGATCAGTGCATGATCAGTCATGTGATCAGTGCATGATCAGGCACGTGATCAGTGCATGATCAGCCACGTGATCAGTGCATGATAGCCACGTGATCAGTGCATGATCAGTCACGTGATCAGTGCATGATCAGTCACGTGATCAGTGCATGATCAGCCACGTGATCAGTGCATGATCAATTCGTGATCAGTGCATGATCAGTCACGTGATCAGTGCATGGTAGCTCGTGATCAGTGCATGATCAGCCACGTGATCAGTGCATGATAGCACGTGATCAGTGCATGATCAGTCACGTGATCAGTGCATGATCAGCCACGTGATCAGTGCATGATCAGTTACGTGATCAGTGCATGATCAGTCACGTGACCAGTACATGGTAGCTCGTGATCAGTGCATGATCAGCCACGTGATCAGTGCATGATAGCCACGTGATCAGTGCATGATCAGTCACGTGATCAGTGCATGATCAGCCACGTGATCAGTGCATGATCAGCCACGTGATCAGTGCATGATCAGTCACGTGACCAGTGCATGATAGCCACGTGATCAGTGCATGATCAGCCACGTGATCAGTGCATGATAGCCACGTGATCAGTGCATGATCAGTTACGTGAGCAGTGTATGATCAGCCACGTGATCAGTGCATGGTCAGACACGTGAACAGTGTATGATCAGCCACGTGATCAGTGCATGATAGTCACGTGATCAGTGCATGATCATCACGTGATCAGTGTATGATCAGCCACGTGAACAGTGCATGCTCAGTCACGTGATCAGGGCCTGCTGAGCTGCGTGATTACTGTCTGCTCATCTGCTTGACAATTGCCAGCTGAGCTGCACGATTCCTGCCTGTCATCTGCTTGACAATTGCCAGCTGTGCTGCGTAATTCCTGCCTGCTCAGCTGCTTGATTATTGCCAGCTGAGCAGCATGATTCCTCACAGCTGAGTTCCATGATTATTGCCTGCTGACTGTTTGATTCGTGCCTACTCAGCTCTTTGTTTATTGCCTCCAGAGGCACATGATCAGTGTATGATAGCAAACATGATCAGTGCATGATCAGTCACATGATCAGGCCATTAAGTCACGTGATCACTACATGATAGTCATGTGATCAGTCCATGCTCAGTCACGGTATCAGTGCATGATCAGCCACGTGATCAGTGCATGATCAGCAGGTGATCAGTTCATGATAGCCATGTGATCAGTGCATGATATGTCACGTGATCAGTGCATGATCAGGCAGGTGATCAGTGCATGATCAGCCACGTGATCAGTGCATGATCAGTCACCTGATGGGTGTATGATCAGTCACGTGACCAGTACATGGTAGCTACATGATCATTGCATGATCAGCCACGTGAGTAGTGCATGATAGCCACGTGATCAGTGCATGATCAGTCACGTGATCAGTGCATGATCAGTCACGTGACAGTGCATGATCAGCCACGTGATCAGTGCATGATAGCCACGTGATCAGTGCATGATCAGTCACGTGATCAGTGCATGATCAGCCACGTGATCAGTGCATGATAGCCACGTGATCAGTGCATGATCAGTCACGTGATCAGTGCATGATCAGTCACGTGATCAGTGCATGATCAGTCACGTGATCAGTGCATGATCAATTCGTGATCAGTGCATGATCAGTCACGTGATCAGTGCATGATAGCTCGTGATCAGTGCATGATCAGCCACGTGATCAGTGCATGATAGCCACGTGATCAGTGCATGATCAGTCACGTGATCAGTGCATGATCAGCCACGTGATCAGTGCATGATCAGTTACGTGATCAGTGCATGATCAGTCACGTGATCAGTGCATGATCAGTCACGTGATCAGTGCATGATCAGCCACGTGATCAGTGCATGATAGCCACGTGATCAGTGCATGATCAGCCACGTGATCAGTGCATGATCAGCCACGTGATCAGTGCATGATCAGTTACGTGAGCAGTGTATGATCAGCCACGTGATCAGTGCATGGTCAGACACGTGAACAGTGTATGATCAGCCACGTGATCAGTGCATGATATCCAAGTGATCAGTGCATGATCAGTCACGTGATCAGTGTATGATCAGCCACGTGAACAGTGCATGCTCAGTCACGTGATCAGGGCCTGCTGAGCTGCGTGATTACTGTCTGCTCATCTGCTTGACAATTGCCAGCTGAGCTGCACGATTCCTGCCTGTCATCTGCTTGACAATTGCCAGCTGTGCTGCGTAATTCCTGCCTGCTCAGCTGCTTGATTATTGCCAGCTGAGCAGCATGATTCCTCACACCTGAGTTCCATGATTATTGCCTGCTGACTGTTTGATTCGTGCCTACTCAGCTCTTTGTTTATTGCCTCCAGAGGCACATGATCAGTGTATGATAGCAAACATGATCAGCGCATGATCAGTCACATGATCAGCGCCATTAAGTCACGTGATCACTACATGATAGTCATGTGATCAGTCCATGCTCAGTCACGGTATCAGTGCATGATCAGCCACGTGATCAGTGCATGATGCCACGTGATCAGTGCATGATAGCCACGTGATCAGTGCATGACAGCATGATCAGTGCATGATGTCGTGATCAGTGCATGATCAGTCACGTGATCAGTGCATGATAGCCAGTGTGATCAGTGCATGATCAGCCACGTGATCAGTGCATGATCAGTCACGTGATCAGTGCATGATCAGTCACGTGAGGTACATGGCTACTGATCATTGCATGATCAGCCACGTGAGTAGTGCATGATAGCCACGTGATCAGTGCATGATCAGTCACGTGATCAGTGCATGATCAGTCACGTGATCAGTGCATGATCAGCCACGTGATCAGTGCATGATCAGCCACGTGATCAGTGCATGATGTACGTGATCAGTGCATGATCAGTCACGTGATCAGTGCATGATCAGTCACGTGATCAGTGCATGATCAGCCACGTGATCAGTGCATGATCAGTTCGTGATCAGTGCATGATCATCACGTGATCAGTGCATGATAGCTGCGTGATCAGTGCATGATCAGCCACGTGATCAGTGCATGATCAGTCACGTGATCAGTGCATGATCAGTCACGTGATCAGTGCATGATCAGCCACGTGATCAGTGCATGATCAGTTACGTGATCAGTGCATGATCAGTCACGTGATCAGTGCATGGTAGCTGCGTGATCAGTGCATGATCAGCCACGTGATCAGTGCATGATCAGCCACGTGATCAGTGCATGATCAGTCACGTGATCAGTGCATGATCATCACGTGATCAGTGCATGATCAGCCACGTGATCAGTGCATGATAGCCACGTGATCAGTGCATGATCAGCCACGTGATCAGTGCATGATCAGCCACGTGATCAGTGCATGATGCCACGTGATCAGTGCATGATCAGTCACGTGATCAGTGCATGATCAGACACGTGATCAGTGCATGATCAGCCACGTGATCAGTGCATGATAGCCACGTGATCAGTGCATGATCAGTCACGTGATCAGTGCATGATCAGTCACGTGACAGTGCATGATAGCTACGTGATCATTGCATGATCAGCCACGTGATCAGTGCATGATAGCCACGTGATCAGTGCATGATCAGTCACGTGATCAGTGCATGATCAGTCACGTGATCAGTGCATGATCAGTCACGTGATCAGTGCATGATCAGCCACGTGATCAGTGCAGTAGCCACGTGATCAGTGCATGATCAGTCACGTGATCAGTGCATGATCAGCCACGTGATCAGTGCATGATCAGCCATGATCAGTGCATGATCAATTGTGATCAGTGCATGATCAGTCACGTGACCAGTACATGGTAGCGTGATCAGTGCATGATCAGCCACGTGATCAGTGCATGATAGTCACGTGATCAGTGCATGATCAGTCACGTGATCAGTGCATGATCAGCCACGTGATCAGTGCATGATCAGTTACGTGATCAGTGCATGATCAGTCACGTGACCAGTACATGTAGCTACGTGATCAGTGCATGATCAGCCACGTGATCAGTGCATGATAGCCACGTGATCAGTGCATGATCAGTCACGTGATCAGTGCATGATCAGCCACGTGATCAGTGCATGATCAGCCACGTGATCAGTGCATGATCAGTCACGTGATCAGTGCATGATCAGCCACGTGATCAGTGCATGATCAGCCACGTGATCAGTGCATGATAGCCACGTGATCAGTGCATGATCAGTTACGTGAGCAGTGTATGATCAGCCACGTGATCAGTGCATGGTCAGACACGTGAACAGTGTATGATCAGCCACGTGATCAGTGCATGATATCACGTGATCAGTGCATGATCATCACGTGATCAGTGTATGATCAGCCACGTGAACAGTGCATGCTCAGTCACGTGATCAGGGCCTGCTGAGCTGCGTGATTACTGTCTGCTCATCTGCTTGACAATTGCCAGCTGAGCTGCACGATTCCTGCCTGTCATCTGCTTGACAATTGCCAGCTGTGCTGCGTAATTCCTGCCTGCTCAGCTGCTTGATTATTGCCAGCTGAGCAGCATGATTCCTCACACCTGAGTTCCATGATTATTGCCTGCTGACTGTTTGATTCGTGCCTACTCAGCTCTTTGTTTATTGCCTCCAGAGGCACATGATCAGTGTATGATAGCAAACATGATCAGTGCATGATCAGTCACATGATCAGCGCCATTAAGTCACGTGATCACTACATGATAGTCATGTGATCAGTCCATGCTCAGTCACGGTATCAGTGCATGATCAGCCACGTGATCAGTGCATGATCAGCAAGGTGATCAGTGCATGATAGCCATGTGATCAGTGCATGATTTGTCACGTGATCAGTGCATGATCAGGCAGGTGATCAGTGCATGATCAGCCACGTGATCAGTGCATGATCAGTCACCTGATGGGTGTATGATCAGTCACGTGACCTGTACATGGTAGCTACATGATCATTGCATGATCAGCCACGTGAGTAGTGCATGATAGCCACGTGATCAGTGCATGATCAGTCACGTGATCAGTGCATGATCAGTCACGTGACAGTGCATGATCAGCCACGTGATCAGTGCATGATAGCCACGTGATCAGTGCATGATCAGTCACGTGATCAGTGCATGATCAGTCACGTGATCAGTGCATGATCAGCCACGTGATCAGTGCATGATAGCCACGTGATCAGTGCATGATCAGTCACGTGATCAGTGCATGATCATCACGTGATCAGTGCATGATCAGTCACGTGATCAGTGCATGATCAATTACGTGATCAGTGCATGATCTCACGTGATCAGTACATGATAGCTACGTGATCAGTGCATGATCAGCCACGTGATCAGTGCATGATAGCCACGTGATCAGTGCATGATCAGTCACGTGATCAGTGCATGATCAGCCACGTGATCAGTGCATGATCAGTTACGTGATCAGTGCATGATCAGTCACGTGATCAGTGCATGATCAGTCACGTGATCAGTGCATGATCAGCCACGTGATCAGTGCATGATAGCCACGTGATCAGTGCATGATCAGCCACGTGATCAGTGCATGATCAGCCACGTGATCAGTGCATGATCAGTTACGTGAGCAGTGTATGATCAGCCACGTGATCAGTGCATGGTCAGACACGTGAACAGTGTATGATCAGCCACGTGATCAGTGCATGATATCCAAGTGATCAGTGCATGATCAATCACGTGATCAGTGTATGATCAGCCACGTGAACAGTGCATGCTCAGTCACGTGATCAGGGCCTGCTGAGCTGCGTGATTACTGTCTGCTCATCTGCTTGACAATTGCCAGCTGAGCTGCACGATTCCTGCCTGTCATCTGCTTGACAATTGCCAGCTGTGCTGCGTAATTCCTGCCTGCTCAGCTGCTTGATTATTGCCAGCTGAGCAGCATGATTCCTCACAGCTGAGTTCCATGATTATTGCCTGCTGACTGTTTGATTCGTGCCTACTCAGCTCTTTGTTTATTGCCTCCAGAGGCACATGATCAGTGTATGATAGCAAACATGATCAGCGCATGATCAGTCACATGATCAGCGCCATTAAGTCACGTGATCACTACATGATAGTCATGTGATCAGTCCATGCTCAGTCACGGTATCAGTGCATGATCAGCCACGTGATCAGTGCATGATAGCCATGATCAGTGCATGATCAGCCACGTGATCAGTGCATGATCAGTCAGGTGATCAGTGCATGATGCTACGTGATCAGTGCATGATCAGTCACGTGATCAGTGCATGATCAGGCACGTGATCAGTGCATGATCAGCCACGTGATCAGTGCATGATAGCCACGTGATCAGTGCATGATCAGTCACGTGATCAGTGCATGATCAGTCACGTGACCAGTACATGGTAGCTACGTGATCATTGCATGATCAGCCACGTGAGTAGTGCATGATAGCCACGTGATCAGTGCATGATCAGTCACGTGATCAGTGCATGATCAGTCACGTGATCAGTGCATGATCAGCCACGTGATCAGTGCATGATCAGCCACGTGATCAGTGCATGATAGCCACGTGATCAGTGCATGATCAGTCACGTGATCAGTGCATGATCAGTCACGTGATCAGTGCATGATCAGCCACGTGATCAGTGCATGATCAATTACGTGATCAGTGCATGATCAGTCACGTGATCAGTGCATGTAGCTCGTGATCAGTGCATGATCAGCCACGTGATCAGTGCATGATCAGCCACGTGATCAGTGCATGATCAGTCACGTGATCAGTGCATGATCAGCCACGTGATCAGTGCATGATCAGTTACGTGATCAGTGCATGATCAGTCACGTGACCAGTGCATGATAGCCACGTGATCAGTGCATGATCAGCCACGTGATCAGTGCATGATAGCCACGTGATCAGTGCATGATCAGTCACGTGATCAGTGCATGATCAGTCACGTGATCAGTGCATGATCAGCCACGTGATCAGTGCATGATAGCCACGTGATCAGTGCATGATAGCCACGTGATCAGTGCATGATCAGCCACGTGATCAGTGCATGATCAGCCACGTGATCAGTGCATGATCAGTCACGTGATCAGTGCATGATCAGCCACGTGATCAGTGCATGATCAGCCACGTGATCAGTGCATGATAGCCACGTGATCAGTGCATGATCAGTCACGTGATCAGTGCATGATCATCACGTGACAGTGCATGATCATGATCAGTGCATGATCAGCCACGTGATCAGTGCATGATAGCCACGTGATCAGTGCATGATCAGTCACGTGATCAGTGCATGATCAGTCACGTGATCAGTGCATGATCAGCACGTGATCAGTGCATGATCAGCCACGTGATCAGTGCATGATAGCCACGTGATCAGTGCATGATCAGTCACGTGATCAGTGCATGATCAGTCACGTGATCAGTGCATGATCAGCCACGTGATCAGTGCATGATCAGTGCGTGATCAGTGCATGATCAGTCACGTGATCAGTGCATGATAGCCACGTGATCAGTGCATGATCAGCCACGTGATCAGTGCATGATCAGTCACGTGATCAGTGCATGATCAGTCACGTGATCAGTGCATGATCAGCCACGTGATCAGTGCATGATCAGTCACGTGATCAGTGCATGATCAGTCACGTGATCAGTGCATGATAGCTGCGTGATCAGTGCATGATCAGCCACGTGATCAGTGCATGATAGCCACGTGATCAGTGCATGATCAGTCACGTGATCAGTGCATGATCAGTCACGTGATCAGTGCATGATCAGCCACGTGATCAGTGCATGATCAGTCACGTGATCAGTGCATGGTAGCTGCGTGATCAGTGCATGATCAGCCACGTGATCAGTGCATGATAGCCACGTGATCAGTGCATGATCAGCGCCATGAAGTCACGTGATCAGTGCATGATAGTCATGTGATCAGTGCATGATCAGTCACGTGATCAGTGCATGATCAGCCACGTGATCAGTGCATGATCAGTCACGTGATCAGTGCATGATCATCCACGTGATCAGTGCATGATCAGTCACGTGATCAGTGCATGATATAGACGTGATCAGTGCATGATCAGTCACGTGATCAGTGCATGATAGCCACGTGATCAGTGCATGATCAGTCACGTGATCATGTGTGATCAGCCACGTGATCAGTGCATGATCAGCCACGTGATCAGTGCATGATCAATTCGTGATCAGTGCATGATCAGTCACGTGACCAGTACATGGTTGCTCGTGATCGTGCATGATCAGCCACGTGAGCAGTGCATGATAGCCACGTGATCAGTGCATGATCAGTCACGTGATCAGTGCATGATCAGTCACGTGATCAGTGCATGATCATTCGTGATCAGTGCATGATCAGTCACGTGCAGTATATGGTGCCACGTGATCAGTGCATGACAGCCACGTGATCAGTGCATGATAGCCACGTGATCAGTGCATGATCAGCCACGTGATCAGTGCATGATCAGCCACGTGATCAGTGCATGATCAGTTACGTGAGCAGTGTATGATCAGCCACGTGATCAGTGCATGGTCAGACACGTGAACAGTGTATGATCAGCCACGTGATCAGTGCATGATATCCAAGTGATCAGTGCATGATCATCACGTGATCAGTGTATGATCAGCCACGTGAACAGTGCATGCTCAGTCACGTGATCTGGGCCTGCTGAGCTGCGTGATTACTGTCTGCTCATCTGCTTGACAATTGCCAGCTGAGCTGCACGATTCCTGCCTGTCATCTGCTTGACAATTGCCAGCTGTGCTGCGTAATTCCTGCCTGCTCAGCTGCTTGATTATTGCCAGCTGAGCAGCATGATTCCTCACAGCTGAGTTCCATGATTATTGCCTGCTGACTGTTTGATTCGTGCCTACTCAGCTCTTTGTTTATTGCCTCCAGAGGCACATGATCAGTGTATGATAGCAAACATGATCAGCGCATGATCAGTCACATGATCAGCGCCATTAAGTCACGTGATCACTACATGATAGTCATGTGATCAGTCCATGCTCAGTCGGTATCAGTGCATGATCAGCCACGTGATCAGTGCATGATCTGTCACATGATTAGTGTATGATCATCCACGTGATCAGTGCATGGGCAGTCATGTGATCAGTGCATGATATAGACGTGATCAGTGCATGATCAGTCACGTGATCAGTGCATGATAGCCACGTGATCAGTGCATGATCAGTCACGTGATCATGTGTGATCAGCCACGTGATCAGTGCATGATCAGCACGTGATCAGTGCATGATCAGCCACGTGATCAGTGCATGATCAGTCACGTGATCAGTGCATGGTAGCAATGTGATCATTGCATGATCAGCCACGTGATCAGTGCATGATAGCCACGTGATCAGTGCATGATAGCCACGTGATCAGTGCATGATCAGTCACGTGATCGTGCATGATCAGCCACGTGATCAGTGCATGATATCCACGTGATCAGTGCATGACAGCCACGTGATCAGTGCATGATAGCCACGTGATCAGTGCATGATCAGTCACGTGATACATGTGTGATCAGCCACGTGATCAGTGCATGATGAGCCACGTGATCAGTGCAGGATCAATTACGTGATCAGTGCATGATCAGTCACGTGACCAGTACATGGTTGCTACGTGATCGTTGCATGATCAGCCACGTGAGCAGTGCATGATAGCCACGTGATCAGTGCATGATCAGTCACGTGATCAGTACATGATCAGTCACGTGAACAGTGCATGATCATTTCGTGATCTGTGCATGATCAGTCACGTGACCAGTATATGGTAGCACCATGATCATTCCATGATGAGCCACGTGAGCAGTGCATGATAGCCACGTGATGTGTGCATGAGTTACGTGAGCAGAGTATGATCAGCCACGTGATCAGTGCATGTGCCACGTGATCAGTGCATGATATGTCACGTGACAGGTGTGTGATCAGCCACGTGAACAGTGCATGTTCAGCCACGTGATCAGTGCATGATAGCCACGTGATCAGTGCATGATCAGTTACGTGAGCAGTGTATGATCAGCCACGTGATCAGTGCATGGTCAGACACGTGAACAGTGTATGATCAGCCACGTGATCAGTGCATGATATCCAAGTGATCAGTGCATGATCATCACGTGATCAGTGTATGATCAGCCACGTGAACAGTGCATGCTCAGTCACGTGATCTGGGCCTGCTGAGCTGCGTGATTACTGTCTGCTCATCTGCTTGACAATTGCCAGCTGAGCTGCACGATTCCTGCCTGTCATCTGCTTGACAATTGCCAGCTGTGCTGCGTAATTCCTGCCTGCTCAGCTGCTTGATTATTGCCAGCTGAGCAGCATGATTCCTCACAGCTGAGTTCCATGATTATTGCCTGCTGACTGTTTGATTCGTGCCTACTCAGCTCTTTGTTTATTGCCTCCAGAGGCACATGATCAGTGTATGATAGCAAACATGATCAGTGCATGATCAGTCACATGATCAGCGCCATTAAGTCACGTGATCACTACATGATAGTCATGTGATCAGTCCATGCTCAGTCACGGTATCAGTGCATGATCAGCCACGTGATCAGTGCATGATAGCCACGTGATCAGTGCATGATCAGCCACGTGATCAGTGCATGATCAGCCACGTGATCAGTGCATGATAGCTCGTGATCAGTGCATGATCATCACGTGATCAGTGCATGATCAGTCACGTGATCAGTGCATGATCAGCCACGTGATCAGTGCATGATAGCCACGTGATCAGTGCATGATCAGTCACGTGATCAGTGCATGATCAGTCACGTGACGAGTACATGGTAGCTACGTGATCAGTGCATGATCAGCCACGTGATCAGTGCATGATAGCCACGTGATCAGTGCATGATCAGTCACGTGATCAGTGCATGATCAGTCATGTGATCAGTGCATGATCAGGCACGTGATCAGTGCATGATCAGCCACGTGATCAGTGCATGATAGCCACGTGATCAGTGCATGATCAGTCACGTGATCAGTGCATGATCAGTCACGTGATCAGTGCATGATCAGCCACGTGATCAGTGCATGATCAATTCGTGATCAGTGCATGATCAGTCACGTGATCAGTGCATGATAGCTGCGTGATCAGTGCATGATCAGCCACGTGATCAGTGCATGATCAGTCACGTGATCAGTGCATGATCAGTCACGTGATCAGTGCATGATCAGCCACGTGATCAGTGCATGATCAGCCACGTGATCAGTGCATGATCAGTCACGTGATCAGTGCATGATAGCCACGTGATCAGTGCATGATCAGCCACGTGATCAGTGCATGGTCAAACGTGAACAGTGTATGATCAGCCACGTGATCAGTGCATGATATCCAGTGATCAGTGCATGATCAGTCACGTGATCAGTGTATGATCAGCCACGTGAACAGTGCATGCTCAGTCACGTGATCAGGGCCTGCTGAGCTGCGTGATTACTGTCTGCTCATCTGCTTGACAATTGCCAGCTGAGCTGCACGATTCCTGCCTGTCATCTGCTTGACAATTGCCAGCTGTGCTGCGTAATTCCTGCCTGCTCAGCTGCTTGATTATTGCCAGCTGAGCAGCATGATTCCTCACAGCTGAGTTCCATGATTATTGCCTGCTGACTGTTTGATTCGTGCCTACTCAGCTCTTTGTTTATTGCCTCCAGAGGCACATGATCAGTGTATGATAGCAAACATGATCAGTGCATGATCAGTCACATGATCAGCGCCATTAAGTCACGTGATCACTACATGATAGTCATGTGATCAGTCCATGCTCAGTCACGGTATCAGTGCATGATCAGCCACGTGATCAGTGCATGATCTGTCACATGATTAGTGTATGATCATCCACGTGATCAGTGCATGCAGTCATGTGATCAGTGCATGATATAGGCGTGATCAGTGCATGATCAGTCTGAGATCAGTGCATGATAGCCACGTGATCAGTGCATGATCAGTCACGTGATCATGTGTGATCAGCCACGTGATCAGTGCATGATCAGCCACGTGATCAGTGCATGATCAGCCACGTGATCAGTGCATGATCAGTCACGTGATCAGTGCATGATAGCTACGTGATCAGTGCATGATCAGCCACGTGATCAGTGCATGATAGCCACGTGATCAGTGCATGATAGCCACGTGATCAGTGCATGATCAGTCACGTGATCGTGTGTGATCAGCCACGTGATCAGTGCATGATATCCACGTGATCAGTGCATGATCAGCCACGTGATCAGTGCATGATAGCCACGTGATCAGTGCATGATCAGTCACGTGATCACATGTGTGATCAGTGCATGATGAGCCACGTGATCAGTGCATGATCAATTACGTGATCAGTGCATGATCAGTCACGTGACCAGTACATGGTTGCTCGTGATCGTGCATGATCAGCCACGTGAGCAGTGCATGATAGCCACGTGATCAGTGCATGATCAGTCACGTGATCAGTACATGATCAGTCACGTGAACAGTGCATGATCATTCGTGATCTGTGCATGATCAGTCACGTGACCAGTATGGTAGCTCGTGATCATTCCATGACAGCGTGAGCAGTGCATGATAGCCACGTGATGTGTGCATGAGTTACGTGAGCAGAGTATGATCAGCCACGTGATCAGTGCATGAGTGCCACGTGATCAGTGCATGATATGTCACGTGACAGGTGTGTGATCAGCCACGTGAACAGTGCATGTTCAGCCACGTGATCAGTGCATGATAGCCACGTGATCAGTGCATGATCAGTTACGTGAGCAGTGTATGATCAGCCACGTGATCAGTGCATGGTCAGACACGTGAACAGTGTATGATCAGCCACGTGATCAGTGCATGATATCCAAGTGATCAGTGCATGATCATCACGTGATCAGTGTATGATCAGCCACGTGAACAGTGCATGCTCAGTCACGTGATCAGGGCCTGCTGAGCTGCGTGATTACTGTCTGCTCATCTGCTTGACAATTGCCAGCTGAGCTGCACGATTCCTGCCTGTCATCTGCTTGACAATTGCCAGCTGTGCTGCGTAATTCCTGCCTGCTCAGCTGCTTGATTATTGCCAGCTGAGCAGCATGATTCCTCACAGCTGAGTTCCATGATTATTGCCTGCTGACTGTTTGATTCGTGCCTACTCAGCTCTTTGTTTATTGCCTCCAGAGGCACATGATCAGTGTATGATAGCAAACATGATCAGCGCATGATCAGTCACATGATCAGCGCCATTAAGTCACGTGATCACTACATGATAGTCATGTGATCAGTCCATGCTCAGTCACGGTATCAGTGCATGATCAGCCACGTGATCAGTGCATGATAGCCACGTGATCAGTGCATGATCAGCCACGTGATCAGTGCATGATCAGCCACGTGATCAGTGCATGATGCCACGTGATCAGTGCATGATCAGTCACGTGATCAGTGCATGATCAGTCACGTGATCAGTGCATGATCAGCCACGTGATCAGTGCATGATAGCCACGTGATCAGTGCATGATCAGTCACGTGATCAGTGCATGATCAGTCACGTGACAGTACATGGTAGCTACATGATCATTGCATGATCAGCCACGTGATCATGCATGATAGCCACGTGATCAGTGCATGATCAGTCACGTGATCAGTGCATGATCAGTCATGTGATCAGTGCATGATCAGCCACGTGATCAGTGCATGATCAGCCACGTGATCAGTGCATGATGCCACGTGATCAGTGCATGATCAGTCACGTGATCAGTGCATGATCAGTCACGTGATCAGTGCATGATCAGCCACGTGATCAGTGCATGATCAATTCGTGATCAGTGCATGATCAGTCCGTGATCAGTGCATGATAGCTACGTGATCAGTGCATGATCAGCCACGTGATCAGTGCATGATCAGTCACGTGATCAGTGCATGATCAGTCACGTGATCAGTGCATGATCAGCCACGTGATCAGTGCATGATCAGTCACGTGATCAGTGCATGATCAGTCACGTGATCAGTGCATGGTAGCTGCGTGATCAGTGCATGATCAGCCACGTGATCAGTGCATGATAGCCACGTGATCAGTGCATGATCAGTCACGTGATCAGTGCATGATCAGTCACGTGATCAGTGCATGATCAGCCACGTGATCAGTGCATGATATGCGTGATCAGTGCATGATCAGCCACGTGATCAGTGCATGATCAGCCACGTGATCAGTGCATGATGCTTTCGTGATCAGTGCATGATCAGTCCGTGATCAGTGCATGATCAGTCACGTGATCAGTGCATGATCAGCCACGTGATCAGTGCATGATAGCCACGTGATCAGTGCATGATCAGTCACGTGATCAGTGCATGATCAGTCACGTGACCAGTACATGGTAGCTACGTGATCATTGCATGATCAGCCACGTGATCAGTGCATGATAGCCACGTGATCAGTGCATGATCAGTCACGTGATCAGTGCATGATCAGTCATGTGATCAGTGCATGATCAGGTGATCAGTGCATGATCAGCCACGTGATCAGTGCATGATAGCCACGTGATCAGTGCATGATCAGTCACGTGATCAGTGCATGATCAGTCACGTGATCAGTGCATGATCAGCCACGTGATCAGTGCATGATCATACGTGATCAGTGCATGATCAGTCACGTGATCAGTGCATGATAGCTGCGTGATCAGTGCATGATCAGCCACGTGATCAGTGCATGATAAGTCACGTGATCAGTGCATGATCAGTCACGTGATCAGTGCATGATCAGCCACGTGATCAGTGCATGATCAGTTACGTGATCAGTGCATGATCAGTCATGACCATACATGGTAGCTCGTGATCAGTGCATGATCAGCCACGTGATCAGTGCATGATAGCCACGTGATCAGTGCATGATCAGTCACGTGATCAGTGCATGATCATCACGTGATCAGTGCATGATCAGCCACGTGATCAGTGCATGATCAGTCACGTGATCAGTGCATGATCAGCCACGTGATCAGTGCATGATCAGCCACGTGATCAGTGCATGATAGCCACGTGATCAGTGCATGATCAGTTACGTGAGCAGTGTATGATCAGCCACGTGATCAGTGCATGGTCAGACACGTGAACAGTGTATGATCAGCCACGTGATCAGTGCATGATAGTCACGTGATCAGTGCATGATCATCACGTGATCAGTGTATGATCAGCCACGTGAACAGTGCATGCTCAGTCACGTGATCTGGGCCTGCTGAGCTGCGTGATTACTGTCTGCTCATCTGCTTGACAATTGCCAGCTGAGCTGCACGATTCCTGCCTGTCATCTGCTTGACAATTGCCAGCTGTGCTGCGTAATTCCTGCCTGCTCAGCTGCTTGATTATTGCCAGCTGAGCAGCATGATTCCTCACACCTGAGTTCCATGATTATTGCCTGCTGACTGTTTGATTCGTGCCTACTCAGCTCTTTGTTTATTGCCTCCAGAGGCACATGATCAGTGTATGATAGCAAACATGATCAGTGCATGATCAGTCACATGATCAGCGCCATTAATCACGTGATCACTACATGATAGTCATGTGATCAGTCCATGCTCAGTCACGGTATCAGTGCATGATCAGCCACGTGATCAGTGCATGATCAGCACGTGATCAGTGCATGATGGCTATGTGATCAGTGCATGATCAGTCACGTGATCAGTGCATGATCAGTCAGGTGATCAGTGCATGATCAGCCACGTGATCAGTGCATGATCAGTCACCTGATGGGTGTATGATCAGTCACGTGACAGTACATGGTAGCTACATGATCATTGCATGATCAGCCGTGAGTAGTGCATGATAGCCACGTGATCAGTGCATGATCAGTCACGTGATCAGTGCATGATCAGTCACGTGACAGTGCATGATCAGCCACGTGATCAGTGCATGATAGCCACGTGATCAGTGCATGATCAGTCACGTGATCAGTGCATGATCAGTCACGTGATCAGTGCATGATCAGCCACGTGATCAGTGCATGATAGCCACGTGATCAGTGCATGATCAGCCACGTGATCAGTGCATGATAATACGTGATCAGTGCATGATCAGTCACGTGATCAGTGCATGATCAGTCACGTGATCAGTGCATGATCAGCCACGTGATCAGTGCATGATCAATCACGTGATCAGTGCATGATCAGTCACGTGACCAGTGCATGGTAGCTCGTGATCAGTGCATGATCAGCCACGTGATCAGTGCATGATAGCCACGTGATCAGTGCATGATCAGTCACGTGATCAGTGCATGATCAGCCACGTGATCAGTGCATGATCAGTTACGTGATCAGTGCATGATCAGTCACGTGATCAGTGCATGATCAGTCACGTGATCAGTGCATGATCAGCCACGTGATCAGTGCATGATAGCCACGTGATCAGTGCATGATCAGCCACGTGATCAGTGCATGATCAGCCACGTGATCAGTGCATGATCATTCGTGAGCAGTGTATGATCAGCCACGTGATCAGTGCATGGTCAGACACGTGAACAGTGTATGATCAGCCACGTGATCAGTGCATGATATCCAAGTGATCAGTGCATGATCATCACGTGATCAGTGTATGATCAGCCACGTGAACAGTGCATGCTCAGTCACGTGATCTGGGCCTGCTGAGCTGCGTGATTACTGTCTGCTCATCTGCTTGACAATTGCCAGCTGAGCTGCACGATTCCTGCCTGTCATCTGCTTGACAATTGCCAGCTGTGCTGCGTAATTCCTGCCTGCTCAGCTGCTTGATTATTGCCAGCTGAGCAGCATGATTCCTCACTGAGTTCCATGATTATTGCCTGCTGACTGTTTGATTCGTGCCTACTCAGCTCTTTGTTTATTGCCTCCAGAGGCACATGATCAGTGTATGATAGCAAACATGATCAGCGCATGATCAGTCACATGATCAGCGCCATTAAGTCACGTGATCACTACATGATAGTCATGTGATCAGTCCATGCTCAGTCACGGTATCAGTGCATGATCAGCCACGTGATCAGTGCATGATCTGTCACATGATCAGTGTATGATCATCCACGTGATCAGTGCATGGGCAGTCATGTGATCAGTGCATGATATAGACGTGATCAGTGCATGATCAGTCTCGTGATCAGTGCATGATAGCCACGTGATCAGTGCATGATCAGTCGTGATCATGTGTGATCAGCCACGTGATCAGTGCATGATCAGCCACGTGATCAGTGCATGATCAGTTCGTGATCAGTGCATGATCAGTCACGTGATCAGTACATGTAGCTACGTGATCATTGCATGATCAGCCACGTGATCAGTGCATGATAGCCACGTGATCAGTGCATGATAGCCACGTGATCAGTGCATGATCAGTCATGTGATCGTGTGTGATCAGCCACGTGATCAGTGCATGATATCCACGTGATCAGTGCATGACAGCCACGTGATCAGTGCATGATAGCCACGTGATCAGTGCATGATCAGTCACGTGATACATGTGTGATCAGCCACGTGATCAGTGCATGATGAGCCACGTGATCAGTGCAGGATCAATTACGTGATCAGTGCATGATCAGTCACGTGACCAGTACATGGTTGCTACGTGATCGTTGCATGATCAGCCACGTGAGCAGTGCATGATAGCCACGTGATCAGTGCATGATCAGTCACGTGATCAGTACATGATCAGTCACGTGAACAGTGCATGATCATTCGTGATCTGTGCATGATCAGTCACGTGACCAGTATATGGTTGCTACGTGATCATTCCATGACGAGCCACGTGAGCAGTGCATGATAGCCACGTGATGTGTGCATGAGTTACGTGAGCAGAGTATGATCAGCCACGTGATCAGTGCATGAGTGCCACGTGATCAGTGCATGATATGTCACGTGACAGGTGTGTGATCAGCCACGTGAACAGTGCATGTTCAGCCACGTGATCAGTGCATGATAGCCACGTGATCAGTGCATGATCAGTTACGTGAGCAGTGTATGATCAGCCACGTGATCAGTGCATGGTCAGACACGTGAACAGTGTATGATCAGCCACGTGATCAGTGCATGATATCCAAGTGATCAGTGCATGATCATCACGTGATCAGTGTATGATCAGCCACGTGAACAGTGCATGCTCAGTCACGTGATCTGGGCCTGCTGAGCTGCGTGATTACTGTCTGCTCATCTGCTTGACAATTGCCAGCTGAGCTGCACGATTCCTGCCTGTCATCTGCTTGACAATTGCCAGCTGTGCTGCGTAATTCCTGCCTGCTCAGCTGCTTGATTATTGCCAGCTGAGCAGCATGATTCCTCACACCTGAGTTCCATGATTATTGCCTGCTGACTGTTTGATTCGTGCCTACTCAGCTCTTTGTTTATTGCCTCCAGAGGCACATGATCAGTGTATGATAGCAAACATGATCAGCGCATGATCAGTCACATGATCAGCGCCATTAAGTCACGTGATCACTACATGATAGTCATGTGATCAGTCCATGCTCAGTCACGGTATCAGTGCATGATCAGCCACGTGATCAGTGCATGATCTGTCACATGATTAGTGTATGATCATCCACGTGATCAGTGCATGGGCAGTCATGTGATCAGTGCATGATATAGACGTGATCAGTGCATGATCAGTCTCGTGATCAGTGCATGATAGCCACGTGATCAGTGCATGATCAGTCACCTGATGGGTGTATGATCATTCACGTGACCTGTACATGGTAGCTACATGATCATTGCATGATCAGCCACGTGAGTAGTGCATGATAGCCACGTGATCACTGCATGATCAGTCACGTGATCAGTGCATGATCAGTCATGTGACCAGTACATGGTAGCTGCGTGATCATGCATGATCAGCCACGTGAGCAGTGCATGATAGCCACGTGATCAGTGCATGATCAGACACGTGATCAGTGCATGATCAGTCACGTGATCAGTGCATGATCAGCCACGTGATCAGTGCATGATCAGCCACGTGATCAGTGTATGTCCAGCCACGTGATCAGTGCATGATAGCCACGTGATCAGTGCATGATCAGTCACGTGATCAGTGCATGATCAGTCATGTGATCAGTGCATGATCAGCCACGTGATCAGTGCATGATCAGCCACGTGATCAGTGCATGATCAATTACGTGATCAGTGCATGATCAGTCACGTGACCAGTGCATGATAGCTACGTGATCAGTGCATGATCAGCCACGTGATCAGTGCATGATAGCCACGTGATCAGTGCATGATAGCCACGTGATCAGTGCATGATCAGTCACGTGATCATGTGTGATCAGCCACGTGATCAGTGCATGATAGCCACGTGATCAGTGCATGATCAGTCACGTGATCAGTGCATGATCAGTCACGTGATCAGTGCATGATAGCTACGTGATCAGTGCATGATCAGCCACGTGATCAGTGCATGATAGCCACGTGATCAGTGCATGATCAGCCACGTGATCAGTGCATGATCAGTCACGTGATCAGTGTGTGATCAGCCACGTGATCAGTGCATGATAGCCACGTGATCAGTGCATGATCACGCGATCAGTGCATGGAGCCACGTGATCAGTGCATGATCAGCCACGTGATCAGTGCATGATCAGTCACGTGATCATGCATGTGATCAGCCACGTGATCAGTGCATGATCAGCCACGTGATCAGTGCATGATCATTACGTGATCAGTGCATGATCAGTCACGTGACCAGTGCATGATAGCTATGTGATCGCATGATCAGCCACGTGATCAGTGCATGATAGCCACGTGATCAGTGCATGATAGCCACGTGATCAGTGCATGATCAGTCACGTGATCAGTGCATGATGCTATGTGATCAGTGCATGATCAGCCATGATCAGTGCATGATCAGCCACGTGATCAGTGCATGATAGCCACGTGATCAGTGCATGATCAGTTACGTGAGCAGTATGATCAGCCACGTGATCAGTGCATGGTCAGACACGTGAACAGTGTATGATCAGCCACGTGATCAGTGCATGATATCCACGTGATCAGTGCATGATCATCACGTGATCAGTGTATGATCAGCCACGTGAACAGTGCATGCTCAGTCACGTGATCAGGGCCTGCTGAGCTGCGTGATTACTGTCTGCTCATCTGCTTGACAATTGCCAGCTGAGCTGCACGATTCCTGCCTGTCATCTGCTTGACAATTGCCAGCTGTGCTGCGTAATTCCTGCCTGCTCAGCTGCTTGATTATTGCCAGCTGAGCAGCATGATTCCTCACACCTGAGTTCCATGATTATTGCCTGCTGACTGTTTGATTCGTGCCTACTCAGCTCTTTGTTTATTGCCTCCAGAGGCACATGATCAGTGTATGATAGCAAACATGATCAGCGCATGATCAGTCACATGATCAGCGCCATTAAGTCACGTGATCACTACATGATAGTCATGTGATCAGTCCATGCTCAGTCACGGTATCAGTGCATGATCAGCCGTGATCAGTGCATGATCTGTCACAAGATTAGTGTATGATCATCCACGTGATCAGTGCATGGGCAGTCATGTGATCAGTGCATGATATAGACGTGACAGTGCATGATCAGTCGTGATCAGTGCATGATAGCCACGTGATCAGTGCATGATCAGTCACCTGATGGGTGTGATCATCACGTGACCTGTACATGGTAGCTACATGATCATTGCATGATCAGCCACGTGATCAGTCATGATAGCCGTGATCAGTGCATGATCAGTCACGTGATCAGTGCATGATCAGTCATGTGACCAGTACATGGTAGCTGCGTGATCATGGCATGATCAGCCACGTGAGCAGTGCATGATAGCCACGTGATCAGTGCATGATCAGACAGATCAGTGCATGATCAGTCACGTGATCAGTGCATGATCAGCCACGTGATCAGTGCATGCCAGGCACGTGATCAGTGTATGATCCAGCCACGTGATCAGTGCATGATAGCCGTGATCAGTGCATGATCAGTCCACGTGATCAGTGCATGATCAGTCATGTGATCAGTGTGATCAGCCGTGATCAGTGCATGATCAGCCACATGATCAGTGCATGATCAATTCGTGATCAGTGCATGATCATCCACGTGATCAGTGCATGATAGTAGTCAGTGCATGATCAGCCATGATCAGTGCATGATCAGCCGTGATCAGTGCATGAAGCCACGTGATCAGTGCATGATCAGTGCGTGATCATGTGTGATCAGCCATGATCAGTGCATGATCAGCCACGTGATCAGTGCATGATCAATCATGATCAGTGCATGATCAGTCACGGTCATGATGCATGTAGCCATGTGATCATTGCATGATCAGCCACGTGATCAGTGCATGATAGCCACGTGATCAGTGCATGATAGCCACGTGATCAGTGCATGATCAGTCATGTGTCGTGTGATCAATACCGTGATCAGTGCATGATCATCCCGTGATCAGTGCATGACAGCCACGTGATCAGTGCAGAATACGTGATCAGTGCATGATCAGTCACGTGATACATGTGTGATCAGCCACGTGATCAGTGCATGATGAGCCACGTGATCAGTGCATGATCAATTGCGTGATCAGTGCATGATCAGCCGTGACGTGCATGGTTGCTCGTGATCGTTGCATGATCAGCCACGTGACAGAGCATGATAGCCACGTGATCAGTGCATGATCAGTCACGTGATCAGTGCATGATCAGTCACGTGAACAGTGCATGATCATTCGTGATCAGTGCATGATCAGTCACGTGACCAGTATATGGTGCTACGTGATCATTCCATGACAGCCACGTGAGCAGTGCATGATGCCACCGTGATGTGTGCATGATTCGTGAGCAGAGTATGATCAGCCACGTGATCAGTGCATGAGTGCCACGTGATCAGTGCATGATATGTCACGTGACAGGTGTGTGATCAGCCGTGAACAGTGCATGTTCAGCCACGTGATCAGTGCATGATAGCCACGTGATCAGTGCATGATCAGTTACGTGAGCAGTGTATGATCAGCCACGTGATCAGTGCATGGTCAGACACGTGAACAGTGCATGATCAGCCACGTGATCAGTGCATGATATCCAAGTGATCAGTGCATGATCATCACGTGATCAGTGTATGATCAGCCACGTGAACAGTGCATGCTCAGTCACGTGATCTGGGCCTGCTGAGCTGCGTGATTACTGTCTGCTCATCTGCTTGACAATTGCCAGCTGAGCTGCATGATTCCTGCCTGTCATCTGCTTGACAATTGCCAGCTGTGCTGCGTAATTCCTGCCTGCTCAGCTGCTTGATTATTGCCAGCTGAGCAGCATGATTCCTCACACCTGAGTTCCATGATTATTGCCTGCTGACTGTTTGATTCGTGCCTACTCAGCTCTTTGTTCATTGCCTCCAGAGGCACATGATCAGTGTATGATAGCAAACATGATCAGTGCATGATCAGTCACATGATCAGCGCCATTAAGTCACGTGATCACTACATGATAGTCATGTGATCAGTCCATGCTCAGTCACGGTATCAGTGCATGATCAGCCACGTGATCAGTGCATGATCAGTCACATGATCAGTGCATGATCATCCACGTGATCAGTGCATGCAGTCATGTGATCAGTGCATGATATAGACGTGATCAGTGCATGATCAGTCACGTGATCAGTGCATGATAGCCACGTGATCAGTGCATGATCAGTCACCTGATGGGTGTATGATCATTCACGTGACCTGTACATGGTAGCTACATGATCATTGCATGATCAGCCACGTGAGTAGTGCATGATAGCCACGTGATCAGTGCATGATCAGTCACGTGATCAGTGCATGATCAGTCATGTGACCAGTACATGGTAGCTGCGTGATCAGTGCATGATCAGCCACGTGAGCAGTGCATGATAGCCACGTGATCAGTGCATGATCAGACACGTGATCAGTGCATGATCAGTCACGTGATCAGTGCATGATCAGCCACGTGATCAGTGCATGATCAGTCACGTGATCAGTGTATGATCAGCCACGTGATCAGTGCATGATAGCCACGTGATCAGTGCATGATCAGTCACGTGATCAGTGCATGATCAGTCACGTGATCAGTGCATGATCAGCCACGTGATCAGTGCATGATCAGCCACGTGATCAGTGCATGATCAGTCACGTGATCAGTGCATGATCAGTCACGTGATCAGTGCATGATAGCTACGTGATCAGTGCATGATCAGCCACGTGATCAGTGCATGATAGCCACGTGATCAGTGCATGATCAGCCACGTGATCAGTGCATGATCAGTCACGTGATCATGTGTGATCAGCCACGTGATCAGTGCATGATCAGCCACGTGATCAGTGCATGATCAGCCACGTGATCAGTGCATGATCAGTCACGTGATCAGTGCATGGTATCATGTGATCATTGCATGATCAGCCACGTGATCAGTGCATGATAGCCACGTGATCAGTGCATGATAGCCACGTGATCAGTGCATGATCAGTCATGTGATGTGTGATCAGCCACGTGATCAGTGCATGATATCCACGTGATCAGTGCATGACAGCCACGTGATCAGTGCATGATAGCCACGTGATCAGTGCATGATCAGTCACGTGATACATGTGTGATCAGCCACGTGATCAGTGCATGATGAGCCACGTGATCAGTGCATGATCAATTACGTGATCAGTGCATGATCAGTCACGTGACCAGTACATGGTTGCTACGTGATCGTTGCATGATCAGCCACGTGAGCAGTGCATGATAGCCACGTGATCAGTGCATGATCAGTCACGTGATCAGTACATGATCAGTCACGTGAACAGTGCATGATCATTTACGTGATCTGTGCATGATCAGTCACGTGACCAGTATATGGTTGCTACGTGATCATTCCATGACGAGCCACGTGAGCAGTGCATGATAGCCACGTGATGTGTGCATGAGTTACGTGAGCAGAGTATGATCAGCCACGTGATCAGTGCATGAGTGCCACGTGATCAGTGCATGATATGTCACGTGACAGGTGTGTGATCAGCCACGTGAACAGTGCATGTTCAGCCACGTGATCAGTGCATGATAGCCACGTGATCAGTGCATGATCAGTTACGTGAGCAGTGTATGATCAGCCACGTGATCAGTGCATGGTCAGACACGTGAACAGTGTATGATCAGCCACGTGATCAGTGCATGATATCCAAGTGATCAGTGCATGATCATCACGTGATCAGTGTATGATCAGCCACGTGAACAGTGCATGCTCAGTCACGTGATCTGGGCCTGCTGAGCTGCGTGATTACTGTCTGCTCATCTGCTTGACAATTGCCAGCTGAGCTGCACGATTCCTGCCTGTCATCTGCTTGACAATTGCCAGCTGTGCTGCGTAATTCCTGCCTGCTCAGCTGCTTGATTATTGCCAGCTGAGCAGCATGATTCCTCACACCTGAGTTCCATGATTATTGCCTGCTGACTGTTTGATTCGTGCCTACTCAGCTCTTTGTTTATTGCCTCCAGAGGCACATGATCAGTGTATGATAGCAAACATGATCAGCGCATGATCAGTCACATGATCAGCGCCATTAAGTCACGTGATCACTACATGATAGTCATGTGATCAGTCCATGCTCAGTCACGTATCAGTGCATGATCAGCCACGTGATCAGTGCATGATCTGTCACATGATTAGTGTATGATCATCCACGTGATCAGTGCATGGGCAGTCATGTGATCAGTGCATGATATAGACGTGATCAGTGCATGATCAGTCTCGTGATCAGTGCATGATAGCCACGTGATCAGTGCATGATCAGTCACCTGATGGGTGTATGATCATTCACGTGACCTGTACATGGTAGCTACATGATCATTGCATGATCAGCCACGTGAGTAGTGCATGATAGCCACGTGATCACTGCATGATCAGTCACGTGATCAGTGCATGATCAGTCATGTGACCAGTACATGGTAGCTGCGTGATCATGCATGATCAGCCACGTGAGCAGTGCATGATAGCCACGTGATCAGTGCATGATCAGACACGTGATCAGTGCATGATCAGTCACGTGATCAGTGCATGATCAGCCACGTGATCAGTGCATGATCAGGCACGTGATCAGTGCATGATCAGCCACGTGATCAGTGCATGATCAGCCACGTGATCAGTGCATGATCAGTCACGTGATCAGTGCATGATCAGTCACGTGATCAGTGCATGATCAGCCACGTGATCAGTGCATGATCAGCCACGTGATCAGTGCATGATCAGTCACGTGATCAGTGCATGATCAGTCACGTGATCAGTGCATGATAGCTACGTGATCAGTGCATGATCAGCCACGTGATCAGTGCATGATCAGCCACGTGATCAGTGCATGATCAGCCACGTGATCAGTGCATGATCAGTCACGTGATCATGTGTGATCAGCCACGTGATCAGTGCATGATCAGCCACGTGATCAGTGCATGATCAGTCACGTGATCAGTGCATGATCAGTCACGTGATCAGTGCATGATAGCTACGTGATCAGTGCATGATCAGCCACGTGATCAGTGCATGATAGCCACGTGATCAGTGCATGATAGCCA
Source organism: Bos javanicus (assembly GCF_032452875.1). Lineage (NCBI taxonomy): Eukaryota > Metazoa > Chordata > Mammalia > Artiodactyla > Bovidae > Bos > Bos javanicus. The sequence continues at coordinate 48,765 of NW_026894473.1, read as the reverse complement.
CGTGATCAGTGCATGATCAGTCACGTGATACGTGTGTGATCAGCCACGTGATCAGTGCATGATACACGTGATCAGTGCATGATCAGCCACGTGATCAGTGCATGATAGCCACGTGATCAGTGCATGATCAGTCACGTGATCATGTGTGATCAGCCACGTGATCAGTGCATGATGAGCCACGTGATCAGTGCATGATCAATTACGTGATCAGTGCATGATCAGTCACGTGACCAGTACATGGTTGCTACGTGATCGTTGCATGATCAGCCACGTGAGCAGTGCATGATAGCCACGTGATCAGTGCATGATCAGTCACGTGATCAGTACATGATCAGTCACGTGATCAGTGCATGATCATTTACGTGATCAGTGCATGATCAGTCACGTGACCAGTATATGGTTACGTGATCATTCATGACAGCCACGTGAGCAGTGCATGATAGCCACGTGATGTGTGCATGAGTTACGTGAGCAGTGTATGATCAGCCACGTGATCAGTGCATGAGTGCCACGTGATCAGTGCATGATAGTCACGTGACAGTGTGTGATCAGCCACGTGATCAGTGCATGATCAGCCACGTGATCAGTGCATGATAGCCACGTGATCAGTGCATGATCAGTTACGTGAGCAGTGTATGATCAGCCACGTGATCAGTGCATGGTCAGACACGTGAACAGTGTATGATCAGCCACGTGATCAGTGCATGATATCCACGTGATCAGTGCATGATCATCACGTGATCAGTGTATGATCAGCCACGTGAACAGTGCATGCTCAGTCACGTGATCAGGGCCTGCTGAGCTGCGTGATTACTGTCTGCTCATCTGCTTGACAATTGCCAGCTGAGCTGCACGATTCCTGCCTGTCATCTGCTTGACAATTGCCAGCTGTGCTGCGTAATTCCTGCCTGCTCAGCTGCTTGATTATTGCCAGCTGAGCAGCATGATTCCTCACACCTGAGTTCCATGATTATTGCCTGCTGACTGTTTGATTCGTGCCTACTCAGCTCTTTGTTTATTGCCTCCAGAGGCACATGATCAGTGTATGATAGCAAACATGATCAGCGCATGATCAGTCACATGATCAGCGCCATTAAGTCACGTGATCACTACATGATAGTCATGTGATCAGTCCATGCTCAGTCACGGTATCAGTGCATGATCAGCCACGTGATCAGTGCATGATCTGTCACATGATAGTGTATGATCATCCACGTGATCAGTGCATGGGCAGTCATGTGATCAGTGCATGATATAGACGTGATCAGTGCATGATCAGTCACGTGATCAGTGCATGATAGCCACGTGATCAGTGCATGATCAGTCACCTGATGGGTGTATGATCATTCACGTGACCTGTACATGGTAGCTACATGATCATTGCATGATCAGCCACGTGAGTAGTGCATGATAGCCACGTGATCAGTGCATGATCAGTCACGTGATCAGTGCATGATCAGTCATGTGACCAGTACATGGTAGCTGCGTGATCATGCATGATCAGCCACGTGATCAGTGCATGATAGCCACGTGATCAGTGCATGATCAGCCACGTGATCAGTGCATGATCAGTCACGTGATCAGTGCATGATCAGCCACGTGATCAGTGCATGATCAGGCACGTGATCAGTATGATCAGCCACGTGATCAGTGCATGATAGCCACGTGATCAGTGCATGATCAGTCACGTGATCAGTGCATGATCAGTCACGTGATCAGTGCATGATCAGCCACGTGATCAGTGCATGATCAGCCACGTGATCAGTGCATGATCAATCACGTGATCAGTGCATGATCAGTCACGTGATCAGTGCATGGTAGCCACGTGATCAGTGCATGATCAGCCACGTGATCAGTGCATGATAGCCACGTGATCAGTGCATGATAGCCACGTGATCAGTGCATGATCAGTCACGTGATCATGTGTGATCAGCCACGTGATCAGTGCATGATCAGCCACGTGATCAGTGCATGATCAGCCACGTGATCAGTGCATGATCAGTCACGTGATCAGTGCATGATAGCACGTGATCATTGCATGATCAGCCACGTGATCAGTGCATGATAGCCACGTGATCAGTGCATGATAGCCACGTGATCAGTGCATGATCAGTCATGTGATACGTGTGTGATCAGCCACGTGATCAGTGCATGATATCCACGTGATCAGTGCATGACAGCCACGTGATCAGTGCATGAGAGCCACGTGATCAGTGCATGATCAGTCACGTGATACATGTGTGATCAGCCACGTGATCAGTGCATGATGAGCCACGTGATCAGTGCATGATCAATTACGTGATCAGTGCATGATCAGTCACGTGACCAGTACATGGTTGCTACGTGATCGTTGCATGATCAGCCACGTGAGCAGAGCATGATAGCCACGTGATCAGTGCATGATCAGTCACGTGATCAGTACATGATCAGTCACGTGAACAGTGCATGATCATTTACGTGATCAGTGCATGATCAGTCACGTGACCAGTATATGGTAGCTACGTGATCATTCCATGACGAGCCACGTGAGCAGTGCATGATAGCCACGTGATGTGCATGAGTTACGTGAGCAGAGTATGATCAGCCACGTGATCAGTGCATGAGTGCCACGTGATCAGTGCATGATATGTCACGTGACAGGTGTGTGATCAGCCACGTGAACAGTGCATGTTCAGCCACGTGATCAGTGCATGATAGCCACGTGATCAGTGCATGATCAGTTACGTGAGCAGTGTATGATCAGCCACGTGATCAGTGCATGGTCAGACACGTGAACAGTGTATGATCAGCCACGTGATCAGTGCATGATATCCAAGTGATCAGTGCATGATCATCACGTGATCAGTGTATGATCAGCCACGTGAACAGTGCATGCTCAGTCACGTGATCTGGGCCTGCTGAGCTGCGTGATTACTGTCTGCTCATCTGCTTGACAATTGCCAGCTGAGCTGCACGATTCCTGCCTGTCATCTGCTTGACAATTGCCAGCTGTGCTGCGTAATTCCTGCCTGCTCAGCTGCTTGATTATTGCCAGCTGAGCAGCATGATTCCTCACACCTGAGTTCCATGATTATTGCCTGCTGACTGTTTGATTCGTGCCTACTCAGCTCTTTGTTTATTGCCTCCAGAGGCACATGATCAGTGTATGATAGCAAACATGATCAGCGCATGATCAGTCACATGATCAGCGCCATTAAGTCACGTGATCACTACATGATAGTCATGTGATCAGTCCATGCTCAGTCACGGTATCAGTGCATGATCAGCCACGTGATCAGTGCATGATCTGTCACATGATTAGTGTATGATCATCCACGTGATCAGTGCATGGGCAGTCATGTGATCAGTGCATGATATAGACGTGATCAGTGCATGATCAGTCACGTGATCAGTGCATGATAGCCACGTGATCAGTGCATGATCAGTCACCTGATGGGTGTATGATCATTCACGTGACCTGTACATGGTAGCTACATGATCATTGCATGATCAGCCACGTGAGTAGTGCATGATAGCCACGTGATCAGTGCATGATCAGTCACGTGATCAGTGCATGATCAGTCATGTGACCAGTACATGGTAGCTGCGTGATCATGCATGATCAGCCACGTGAGCAGTGCATGATAGCCACGTGATCAGTGCATGATCAGACACGTGATCAGTGCATGATCAGTCACGTGATCAGTGCATGATCAGCCACGTGATCAGTGCATGATCAGTCACGTGATCAGTGCATGTCAGCCACGTGATCAGTGCATGATAGCCACGTGATCAGTGCATGATCAGTCACGTGATCAGTGCATGATCAGTCACGTGATCAGTGCATGATCAGCCACGTGATCAGTGCATGATCAGCCACGTGATCAGTGCATGATCAATTACGTGATCAGTGCATGATCAGTCACGTGATCAGTGCATGGTAGCTACGTGATCATTGCATGATCAGCCATGATCAGTGCATGATAGCCACGTGATCAGTGCATGATAGCCACGTGATCAGTGCATGATCAGTCACGTGATCATGTGATCAGCCACGTGATCAGTGCATGATAGCCACGTGATCAGTGCATGATCAGTCACGTGATCAGTGCATGATCAGCCACGTGATCAGTGCATGATAGCCACGTGATCAGTGCATGATCAGTCACGTGATCATGTGTGATCAGCCACGTGATCAGTGCATGATCAGCCACGTGATCAGTGCATGATCAACGTGATCAGTGCATGATCAGTCACGTGATCAGTGCATGGTTGCTACGTGATCGTGCATGATCAGCCACGTGATCAGTGCATGATAGCCACGTGATCAGTGCATGATCAGTCACGTGATCAGTGCATGATCAGTCACGTGATCAGTGCATGATCATTCACGTGATCAGTGCATGATCAGTCACGTGACCAGTATATGGTTGCTACGTGATCATTGCATGATCAGCCACGTGATCAGTGCATGATAGCCACGTGATGTGTGCATGAGTTACGTGATCAGTATGATCAGCCACGTGATCAGTGCATGAGTGCCACGTGATCAGTGCATGATCAGTCACGTGATCAGTGTGTGATCAGCCACGTGATCAGTGCATGATCAGCCACGTGATCAGTGCATGATAGCCACGTGATCAGTGCATGATCAGTCACGTGATCAGTGCATGATCAGCCACGTGATCAGTGCATGAGTGCCACGTGATCAGTGCATGATCAGTCACGTGATCAGTGCATGATCAGCCACGTGATCAGTGCATGATCAGCCACGTGATCAGTGCATGATCAGTCACGTGATCAGTGCATGATCAGCCACGTGATCAGTGCATGATGCCACGTGATCAGTGCATGATAGTCACGTGACAGTGTGATCAGCCACGTGATCAGTGCATGATCAGCCACGTGATCAGTGCATGATAGCCACGTGATCAGTGCATGATCAGTCACGATCAGTGCATGATCAGCCACGTGATCAGTGCATGATCAGTCACGTGATCAGTGTATGATCAGCCACGTGATCAGTGCATGCTCAGTCACGTGATCAGGGCCTGCTGAGCTGCGTGATTACTGTCTGCTCATCTGCTTGACAATTGCCAGCTGAGCTGCACGATTCCTGCCTGTCATCTGCTTGACAATTGCCAGCTGTGCTGCGTAATTCCTGCCTGCTCAGCTGCTTGATTATTGCCAGCTGAGCAGCATGATTCCTCACAGCTGAGTTCCATGATTATTGCCTGCTGACTGTTTGATTCGTGCCTACTCAGCTCTTTGTTTATTGCCTCCAGAGGCACATGATCAGTGTATGATAGCAAACATGATCAGCGCATGATCAGTCACATGATCAGTGCCATTAAGTCACGTGATCACTACATGATAGTCATGTGATCAGTCCATGCTCAGTCACGGTATCAGTGCATGATCAGCCACGTGATCAGTGCATGATCTGTCACATGATCAGTGTATGATCATCCACGTGATCAGTGCATGGGCAGTCATGTGATCAGTGCATGATATAGACGTGATCAGTGCATGATCAGTCACGTGATCAGTGCATGATAGCCACGTGATCAGTGCATGATCAGTCACCTGATGGGTGTATGATCATTCACGTGACCTGTACATGGTAGCTACATGATCATTGCATGATCAGCCACGTGAGTAGTGCATGATAGCCACGTGATCAGTGCATGATCAGTCACGTGATCAGTGCATGATCAGTCATGTGACCAGTACATGGTAGCACGTGATCATGCATGATCAGCCACGTGATCAGTGCATGATAGCCACGTGATCAGTGCATGATCAGTCACGTGATCAGTGCATGATCAGTCACGTGATCAGTGCATGATCAGCCACGTGATCAGTGCATGATCAGGCACGTGATCAGTGCATGTCAGCCAAGTGATCAGTGCATGATAGCCACGTGATCAGTGCATGATCAGTCACGTGATCAGTGCATGATCAGTTACGTGATCAGTGCATGATCAGCCACGTGATCAGTGCATGATCAGCCACATGATCAGTGCATGATCAATTACGTGATCAGTGCATGATCAGTCACGTGATCAGTACATGGTAGCTACGTGATCATTGCATGATCAGCCACGTGATCAGTGCATGATAGCCACGTGATCAGTGCATGATAGCCACGTGATCAGTGCATGATCAGTCATGTGATACGTGTGTGATCAGCCACGTGATCAGTGCATGATATCCACGTGATCAGTGCATGACAGCCACGTGATCAGTGCATGAGAGCCACGTGATCAGTGCATGATCAGTCACGTGATACATGTGTGATCAGCCACGTGATCAGTGCATGATGAGCCACGTGATCAGTGCAGGATCAATTACGTGATCAGTGCATGATCAGTCACGTGACCAGTACATGGTTGCTACGTGATCGTTGCATGATCAGCCACGTGAGCAGAGCATGATAGCCACGTGATCAGTGCATGATCAGTCACGTGATCAGTACATGATCAGTCACGTGAACAGTGCATGATCATTTACGTGATCTGTGCATGATCAGTCACGTGACCAGTATATGGTAGCTACGTGATCATTCCATGACAGCCACGTGAGCAGTGCATGATAGCCACGTGATGTGTGCATGAGTTACGTGAGCAGAGTATGATCAGCCACGTGATCAGTGCATGAGTGCCACGTGATCAGTGCATGATATGTCACGTGACAGGTGTGTGATCAGCCACGTGAACAGTGCATGTTCAGCCACGTGATCAGTGCATGATAGCCACGTGATCAGTGCATGATCAGTTACGTGAGCAGTGTATGATCAGCCACGTGATCAGTGCATGGTCAGACACGTGAACAGTGTATGATCAGCCACGTGATCAGTGCATGATATCCAAGTGATCAGTGCATGATCATCACGTGATCAGTGTATGATCAGCCACGTGAACAGTGCATGCTCAGTCACGTGATCTGGGCCTGCTGAGCTGCGTGATTACTGTCTGCTCATCTGCTTGACAATTGCCAGCTGAGCTGCACGATTCCTGCCTGTCATCTGCTTGACAATTGCCAGCTGTGCTGCGTAATTCCTGCCTGCTCAGCTGCTTGATTATTGCCAGCTGAGCAGCATGATTCCTCACACCTGAGTTCCATGATTATTGCCTGCTGACTGTTTGATTCGTGCCTACTCAGCTCTTTGTTTATTGCCTCCAGAGGCACATGATCAGTGTATGATAGCAAACATGATCAGCGCATGATCAGTCACATGATCAGCGCCATTAAGTCACGTGATCACTACATGATAGTCATGTGATCAGTCCATGCTCAGTCACGGTATCAGTGCATGATCAGCCACGTGATCAGTGCATGATCTGTCACATGATTAGTGTATGATCATCCACGTGATCAGTGCATGGGCAGTCATGTGATCAGTGCATGATATAGACGTGATCAGTGCATGATCAGTCTCGTGATCAGTGCATGATAGCCACGTGATCAGTGCATGATCAGTCACCTGATGGGTGTATGATCATTCACGTGACCTGTACATGGTAGCTACATGATCATTGCATGATCAGCCACGTGAGTAGTGCATGATAGCCACGTGATCACTGCATGATCAGTCACGTGATCAGTGCATGATCAGTCATGTGACCAGTACATGGTAGCTGCGTGATCATGGCATGATCAGCCACGTGAGCAGTGCATGATAGCCACGTGATCAGTGCATGATCAGACACGTGATCAGTGCATGATCAGTCACGTGATCAGTGCATGATCAGCCACGTGATCAGTGCATGATCAGCACGTGATCAGTGTATGTCAGCCACGTGATCAGTGCATGATAGCCACGTGATCAGTGCATGATCAGTCACGTGATCAGTGCATGATCAGTTACGTGATCAGTGCATGATCAGCCACGTGATCAGTGCATGATCAGCCACGTGATCAGTGCATGATCAATCACGTGATCAGTGCATGATCAGTCACGTGACAGTGCATGATAGCTACGTGATCATTGCATGATCAGCCACGTGATCAGTGCATGATAGCCACGTGATCAGTGCATGATAGCCACGTGATCAGTGCATGATCAGTCATGTGATAGTGTGTGATCAGCCACGTGATCAGTGCATGATATCCACGTGATCAGTGCATGACAGCCACGTGATCAGTGCATGATAGCCACGTGATCAGTGCATGATCAGTCACGTGATCATGTGTGATCAGCCACGTGATCAGTGCATGATAGCCACGTGATCAGTGCATGATCAATTACGTGATCAGTGCATGATCAGTCACGTGACCAGTGCATGGTTGCTACGTGATCAGTGCATGATCAGCCACGTGATCAGTGCATGATAGCCACGTGATCAGTGCATGATCAGTCACGTGATCAGTGCATGATCAGTCACGTGAACAGTGCATGATCATTACGTGATCAGTGCATGATCAGTCACGTGACCAGTATATGGTTACATGATCATTGCATGACAGCCACGTGATCAGTGCATGATAGCCACGTGATGTGTGCATGAGTTACGTGATCAGTGCATGATCAGCCACGTGATCAGTGCATGAGTGCCACGTGATCAGTGCATGATAGTCACGTGATCAGTGTGTGATCAGCCACGTGATCAGTGCATGATCAGCCACGTGATCAGTGCATGATAGCCACGTGATCAGTGCATGATCAGTCACGTGATCAGTGCATGATCAGCCACGTGATCAGTGCATGATGCCACGTGATCAGTGCATGATCAGTCACGTGATCAGTGTGATCAGCCACGTGATCAGTGCATGATCAGCCACGTGATCAGTGCATGATCAGTCACGTGATCAGTGCATGATCAGCCACGTGATCAGTGCATGAGTGCCACGTGATCAGTGCATGATAGTCACGTGATCAGTGCATGATCAGCCACGTGATCAGTGCATGATCAGCCACGTGATCAGTGCATGATAGCCACGTGATCAGTGCATGATCAGTCACGTGATCAGTGTATGATCAGCCACGTGATCAGTGCATGCTCAGTCACGTGATCAGGGCCTGCTGAGCTGCGTGATTACTGTCTGCTCATCTGCTTGACAATTGCCAGCTGAGCTGCACGATTCCTGCCTGTCATCTGCTTGACAATTGCCAGCTGTGCTGCGTAATTCCTGCCTGCTCAGCTGCTTGATTATTGCCAGCTGAGCAGCATGATTCCTCACAGCTGAGTTCCATGATTATTGCCTGCTGACTGTTTGATTCGTGCCTACTCAGCTCTTTGTTTATTGCCTCCAGAGGCACATGATCAGTGTATGATAGCAAACATGATCAGCGCATGATCAGTCACATGATCAGTGCCATTAAGTCACGTGATCACTACATGATAGTCATGTGATCAGTCCATGCTCAGTCACGGTATCAGTGCATGATCAGCCACGTGATCAGTGCATGATCAGTCACGTGATCAGTGTATGATCAGCCACGTGATCAGTGCATGGCAGTCACGTGATCAGTGCATGATATAGACGTGATCAGTGCATGATCAGTCACGTGATCAGTGCATGATAGCCACGTGATCAGTGCATGATCAGTCACCTGATGGGTGTATGATCATTCACGTGACCTGTACATGGTAGCTACATGATCATTGCATGATCAGCCACGTGAGTAGTGCATGATAGCCACGTGATCAGTGCATGATCAGTCACGTGATCAGTGCATGATCAGTCATGTGACCAGTACATGGTAGCTGTGATCATGCATGATCAGCCACGTGATCAGTGCATGATAGCCACGTGATCAGTGCATGATCAGTCACGTGATCAGTGCATGATCAGTCACGTGATCAGTGCATGATCAGCCACGTGATCAGTGCATGATCAGGCACGTGATCAGTGTATGTCAGCCACGTGATCAGTGCATGATAGCCACGTGATCAGTGCATGATCAGTCACGTGATCAGTGCATGATCAGTTACGTGATCAGTATGATCAGCCACGTGATCAGTGCATGATCAGCCACGTGATCAGTGCATGATCACCACGTGATCAGTGCATGATCAGTCACGTGACAGTACATGGTAGCTACGTGATCATTGCTGATCAGCCACGTGATCAGTGCATGATAGCCACGTGATCAGTGCATGATAGCCACGTGATCAGTGCATGATCAGTCATGTGATACGTGTGTGATCAGCCACGTGATCAGTGCATGATATCCACGTGATCAGTGCATGACAGCCACGTGATCAGTGCATGAGAGCCACGTGATCAGTGCATGATCAGTCACGTGATACATGTGATCAGCCACGTGATCAGTGCATGATGAGCCACGTGATCAGTGCAGGATCAATTACGTGATCAGTGCATGATCAGTCACGTGACCAGTACATGGTTGCACGTGATCGTTGCATGATCAGCCACGTGAGCAGAGCATGATAGCCACGTGATCAGTGCATGATCAGTCACGTGATCAGTACATGATCAGTCACGTGAACAGTGCATGATCATTTACGTGATCTGTGCATGATCAGTCACGTGACCAGTATATGGTAGCTACGTGATCATTCCATGACGAGCCACGTGAGCAGTGCATGATAGCCACGTGATGTGCATGAGTTACGTGAGCAGAGTATGATCAGCCACGTGATCAGTGCATGAGTGCCACGTGATCAGTGCATGATATGTCACGTGACAGGTGTGTGATCAGCCACGTGAACAGTGCATGTTCAGCCACGTGATCAGTGCATGATAGCCACGTGATCAGTGCATGATCAGTTACGTGAGCAGTGTATGATCAGCCACGTGATCAGTGCATGGTCAGACACGTGAACAGTGTATGATCAGCCACGTGATCAGTGCATGATATCCAAGTGATCAGTGCATGATCATCACGTGATCAGTGTATGATCAGCCACGTGAACAGTGCATGCTCAGTCACGTGATCTGGGCCTGCTGAGCTGCGTGATTACTGTCTGCTCATCTGCTTGACAATTGCCAGCTGAGCTGCACGATTCCTGCCTGTCATCTGCTTGACAATTGCCAGCTGTGCTGCGTAATTCCTGCCTGCTCAGCTGCTTGATTATTGCCAGCTGAGCAGCATGATTCCTCACAGCTGAGTTCCATGATTATTGCCTGCTGACTGTTTGATTCGTGCCTACTCAGCTCTTTGTTTATTGCCTCCAGAGGCACATGATCAGTGTATGATAGCAAACATGATCAGCGCATGATCAGTCACATGATCAGCCATTAAGTCACGTGATCACTACATGATAGTCATGTGATCAGTCCATGCTCAGTCACGGTATCAGTGCATGATCAGCCACGTGATCAGTGCATGATCTGTCACATGATTAGTGTATGATCATCCACGTGATCAGTGCATGGGCAGTCATGTGATCAGTGCATGATATAGACGTGATCAGTGCATGATCAGTCTCGTGATCAGTGCATGATAGCCACGTGATCAGTGCATGATCAGTCACCTGATGGGTGTATGATCATTCACGTGACCTGTACATGGTAGCTACATGATCATTGCATGATCAGCCACGTGAGTAGTGCATGATAGCCACGTGATCACTGCATGATCAGTCACGTGATCAGTGCATGATCAGTCATGTGACCAGTACATGGTAGCTGCGTGATCGGCATGATCAGCCACGTGATCAGTGCATGATAGCCACGTGATCAGTGCATGATCAGCCACGTGATCAGTGCATGATCAGTCACGTGATCAGTGCATGATCAGCCACGTGATCAGTGCATGATAGCCACGTGATCAGTGCATGTTCAACGTGATCAGTGCATGATCAGCCACGTGATCAGTGCATGATCAGTCACGTGATCAGTGCATGATCAGCCACGTGATCAGTGCATGATCAGCCACGTGATCAGTGCATGATCAATTACGTGATCAGTGCATGATCAGTCACGTGACCAGTATATGGTAGCCACGTGATCAGTGCATGATCAGCCACGTGATCAGTGCATGATAGCCACGTGATCATGCATGATCAGTCACGTGATCAGTGCATGATCAGTCACGTGATCAGTGCATGATAGCCACGTGATCAGTGCATGATAGCCACGTGATCAGTGCATGATCAGTCACGTGATAGTGTGATCAGCCACGTGATCAGTGCATGATCAGTCACGTGATCAGTGCATGATCAGCCACGTGATCAGTGCATGATCAGTCACGTGATCAGTGCATGATCAGACGTGAACAGTGCATGATCAGCCACGTGATCAGTGCATGATAGCCAAGTGATCAGTGCATGATCACGTGATCAGTGTATGATCAGCCACGTGAACAGTGCATGCTCAGTCACGTGATCTGGGCCTGCTGAGCTGCGTGATTACTGTCTGCTCATCTGCTTGACAATTGCCAGCTGAGCTGCACGATTCCTGCCTGTCATCTGCTTGACAATTGCCAGCTGCGTAATTCCTGCCTGCTCAGCTGCTTGATTATTGCCAGCTGAGCAGCATGATTCCTCACAGCTGAGTTCCATGATTATTGCCTGCTGACTGTTTGATTCGTGCCTACTCAGCTCTTTGTTTATTGCCTCCAGAGGCACATGATCAGTGTATGATAGCAAACATGATCAGTGCATGATCAGTCACATGATCAGCGCCATTAAGTCACGTGATCAGTACATGATAGTCATGTGATCAGTCCATGCTCAGTCACGTGATCAGTGCATGATCAGCCACGTGATCAGTGCATGATCAGCCACGTGATCAGTGCATGATCATCACGTGATCAGTGCATGATCAGCCACGTGATCAGTGCATGTGATCACATGATCAGTGCATGATCAGCCACGTGATCAGTGCATGATCAGTCACGTGATCAGTGCATGATCAGCCACGTGATCAGTGCATGATAGCCACGTGATCAGTGCATGATCAGCCACGATCATGCATGATCAGCCACGTGATCAGTGCATGATCAGCCACGTGATCAGTGCATGATCAGCCACGTGATCAGTGCATGATCAGTGCATGGTTTCATGATAGCCACGTGATCAGTGCATGATCAGCCACGTGATCAGTGCATGATCAGTCACGTGATCAGTGCATGATCAGTCCACGTGATCAGTGCATGATCAGCCACGTGATCAGTGCATGATCAGTCACGATCAGTGCATGGTAGCCACGTGATCAGTGCATGATCAGCCATGATCAGTGTGCATGATCAGCCACGTGATCAGTGCATGATCAGCCACGTGATCAGTGCATGATCAGCCACGTGATCAGTGCATGATCAGCCACGTGATCAGTGCATGATCAGTCACGTGATCAGTGCATGATCAGTCACGTGATCAGTGCATGATCAGTCACGTGATCAGCATGATCAGCCACGTGATCAGTGCATGATCAGCCACGTGATCAGTGCATGATCAGCGTGATCAGTGATGGTCAGCATGCGTGATCAGTGCATGATCAGCCATGATCAGCATGATGATGAGTCATGATCAGTGCATGATCAGCCACGTGATCAGTGCATGATAGTGCACGTGATCAGTGCATGATCAGCCACGTGATCAGTGCATGATCAGCCACGTGATCAGTGCATGATCAGTATGCAGGAGTGCGTGTGATCAGCCACGTGATCAGTGCATGGTCAGACACGTGAACAGTGTATGATCAGCCACGTGATCAGTGCATGATATCGTGATCAGTGCATGATCAATCACGTGATCAGTGTATGATCAGCCACGTGAACAGTGCATGCTCAGTCACGTGATCAGGGCCTGCTGAGCTGCGTGATTACTGTCTGCTCATCTGCTTGACAATTGCCAGCTGAGCTGCATGATTCCTGCCTGTCATCTGCTTGACAATTGCCAGCTGTGCTGCGAATTCTGCCTGCTCAGCTGCTTGATTATTGCCAGCTGAGCAGCATGATTCCTCACAGCTGAGTTCCATGATTATTGCCTGCTGACTGTGATTCGTGCCTACTCAGCTCTTTGTTTATTGCCTCCAGGCACATGATCAGTGTATGATAGCAAACATGATCAGCGCATGATCAGTCACATGATCAGCGCCATTGTCACGATCACTATATGATAGCCGTGATCAGTCCATGCTCAGTCACGTATCAGTGCATGATCAGCCACGTGATCAGTGCATGATCAGCCACGTGATCAGTGATGATAGCCACGATCAGTGCATGATCAGCCACGTGATCAGTGCATGACAGCCACGTGATCAGTGCATGATCAGTCACGTGATCAGTGCATGATCAGGCACGTGATCAGCATGATCAGCCACGTGATCAGTGCATGATAGCCACGTGATCAGTGCATGATCAGTCACCTGATCAGTGCATGATCAGTCACGTGACTGTACATGGTAGCTACGATCATTGCATGATCAGCCACGTGAGTAGTGCATGATAGCCACGTGATCAGTGCATGATCAGTCACGTGATCAGTGCATGATCAGTCATGACCAGTACATGGTAGCTACGTGATCAGTGCATGATCAGCCACGTGATCAGTGCATGATAGCCACGTGATCAGTGCATGATCAGCCACGTGATCAGTGCATGATCAGTCATGTGATAGTGCATGATCAGCCACGTGATCAGTGCATGATAGCCACGTGATCAGTGCATGATCAGCCACGTGATCAGTGCATGATAGCACGTGATCAGCATGATCAGTCACGTGATACATGTGTATCAGCCACGTGATCAGTGCATGATCAGCCACGTGATCAGTGCATGATCAATTACGTGATCAGTGCATGATCAGTCACGTGACCAGTACATGGTAGCTACGTGATCGTGCATGATCAGCCACGTGAGCAGTGCATGATAGCCACGTGATCAGTGCATGATCAGTCACGTGATCAGTGCATGATCAGTCACGTGATCAGTGCATGATCAGTTACGTGATCAGTGCATGATCAGTCATGCACTGATCAGTATATGGTAGCCACGTGATCATGCATGACGAGCCACGTGATCAGTGCATGATAGCCAATACGCATGATGTGTGCATGAGCGTGATCAGTGCATGATCAGCCACGTGATCAGCATGATGCCATGATCAGTGCATGATAGTCACGTGACAGTGCATCAGCCACGATCAGTGCATGATCAGCCACGTGATCAGTGCATGATAGCCACGTGATCAGTGCATGATCAGTCACGTGATCAGTGCATGATCACACGTGATCTGCATGATCAGTCACGTGATCAGTGCATGATCAGCCACGTGATCAGTGCATGATAGCCACGTGATCAGTGCATGATCAGTCACGTGATCAGTGCATGATCAGCCACGTGATCAGTGCATGATCAGCCACGTGATCAGTGCATGATCAGCCACGTGATCAGTATGATCAGCCACGTGATCAGTGCATGATAGCCACGATCAGTGCATGATCAGCCACGTGATCAGTGCATGATCAATTACGTGATCAGTGCATGATCAGCCACGTGATCAGTGCATGATCAGCCACGTGATCAGTGCATGATCAGCCACGTGATCAGTGCATGATCATCACGTGATCAGTGCATGATCAGTCACGTGATCAGTGCATGATAGTCACGTGATCAGTGCATGATCAGCCACGTGATCAGTGCATGATCAGCCGTGATCAGTGCATGATCAGCCACGTGATCAGTGCATGATCAGCCACGTGATCAGTGCATGATCAGTTACGTGATCAGTGCATGATCAGCCACGTGATCAGTGCATGATCAGACACGTGAACAGTGTATGATCAGCCACGTGATCAGTGCATGATATCCAAGTGATCAGTCAGTGCATGATCACGTGATCAGTGTATGATCAGCCACGTGAACAGTGCATGCTCAGTCACGTGATCAGGGCCTGCTGAGCTGCGTGATTACTGTCTGCTCATCTGCTTGACAATTGCCAGCTGAGCTGCACGATTCCTGCCTGTCATCTGCTTGACAATTGCCAGCTGCTGCAATTCCTGCCTGCTCAGCTGCTTGATTATTGCCAGCTGAGCAGCATGATTCCTCACACCTGAGTTCCATGATTATTGCCTGCTGACTGTTTGATTCGTGCCTACTCAGCTCTTTGTTTATTGCCTCCAGAGGCACATGATCAGTGTATGATAGCAAACATGATCAGCGCATGATCAGTCACATGATCAGCGCCATTAAGTCACGTGATCACTACATGATAGTCATGTGATCAGTCCATGCTCAGTCACGGTATCAGTGCATGATCAGCCACGTGATCAGTGCATGATCAGTCACATGATTAGTGTATGATCATCCACGTGATCAGTGCACAGGCAGTCATGTGATCAGTGCATGATATAGACGTGATCAGTGCATGATCAGTCTCGTGATCAGTGCATGATAGCCACGTGATCAGTGCATGATCAGTCACGTGATCATGTATGATCAGCCACGTGATCAGTGCATGATCAGCCACGTGATCAGTGCATGATCAATCACGTGATCAGTGCATGATCAGTCACGTGACCAGTGCATGATAGCTACGTGATCATTGCATGATCAGCCACGTGATCAGTGCATGATAGCACGTGATCAGTGCATGATCAGCCACGTGATCATGCATGATCAGTCATGTGATCAGTGCATGATCAGCCACGTGATCAGTGCATGATCCACGTGATCAGTGCATGATCAGCCACGTGATCAGTGCATGAGAGCCACGTGATCAGTGCATGATCAGTCACGTGATCAGTGTGTGATCAGCCACGTGATCAGTGCATGATCAGCCATGATCAGTGCATGATCAGCCACGTGATCAGTGCATGATCAGTCACGTGAGCAGTGCATGATCAGCCACGTGATCAGTGCATGATCAGACACGTGAACAGTGCATGATCAGCCACGTGATCATGCATATCCACGTGATCAGTGCATGATCAGTCACGTGATCAGTGTATGATCAGCCACGTGAACAGTGCATGCTCAGTCACGTGATCAGGGCCTGCTGAGCTGCGTGATTACTGTCTGCTCATCTGCTTGACAATTGCCAGCTGAGCTGCATGATTCCTGCCTGTCATCTGCTTGACAATTGCCAGCTGTGCTGCGTAATTCCTGCCTGCTCAGCTGCTTGATTATTGCCAGCTGAGCAGCATGATTCCTCACACCTGAGTTCCATGATTATTGCCTGCTGACTGTTTGACGTGCCTACTCAGCTCTTTGTTTATTGCCTCCAGAGGCACATGATCAGTGTATGATAGCAAACATGATCAGCGCATGATCAGTCACATGATCAGTGCCATTAAGTCACGTGATCACTACATGATAGTCATGTGATCAGTCCATGCTCAGTCACGGTATCAGTGCATGATCAGCCACGTGATCAGTGCATGATCTGTCACAGATTAGTGTATGATCATCCACGTGATCAGTGCATGTGTCATGTGATCAGTGTGATATAGACGTGATCAGTGCATGATCAGTCTCGTGATCAGTGCATGATAGCCACGTGATCAGTGCATGATCAGTCACCTGATGGGTGTATGATCATTCACGTGACCAGTACATGTAGCTACATGATCATTGCATGATCAGCCACGTGAGTAGTTCATGATAGCCACGTGATCAGTGCATGATCAGTCACGTGATCAGTGCATGATCAGTCATGTGACCAGTGCATGGTAGCTGCGTGATCATGTGCATGATCAGCCACGTGATCAGTGCATGATAGCCACGTGATCAGTGCATGATCAGACACGTGATCAGTGCATGATCAGTCACGTGATCAGTGCATGTCAGCATTGATCAGTGCATGATCAGCCACGTGATCAGTGCATGATCAGCCACGTGATCAGTGCATGATCAGCCACGTGATCAGTGCATGATCAGCCATGATCAGTGCATGATCAATTACGTGATCAGTGCATGATCAGTCACGTGATCAGTACATGGTAGCTACGTGATCATTGCATGATCAGCCACGTGATCAGTGCATGATAGCCACGTGATCAGTGCATGATAGCCACGTGATCAGTGCATGATCAGTCATGTGATACGTGTGTGATCAGCCACGTGATCAGTGCATGATATCCACGTGATCAGTGCATGACAGCCACGTGATCAGTGCATGATAGCCACGTGATCAGTGCATGATCAGTCACGTGATCATGTGTGATCAGCCACGTGATCAGTGCATGATCAATTACGTGATCAGTGCATGATCAGTCACGTGACCAGTACATGGTTGCACGTGATCGTGATCACCCGTGAGCAGTGCATGATAGCCACGTGATCAGTGCATGATCAACGTGATCAGCATGATCAGCACGTGATCAGTGCATGATCATTTACGTGATCTTTGCATGATCAGTCACGTAATTGCTAGTGATCAGTGCATGACAGCCACTGAGCAGTGCATGATAGCCACGTGATGTGTGCATGAGTTACGTGAGCAGTGCATGATCAGCCACGTGATCAGTGCATGATGCCACGTGATCAGTGCATGATAGTCACGTGATCAGTGTATGATCAGCCACGTGATCAGTGCATGATCAGCCACGTGATCAGTGCATGATAGTCACGTGATCAGTGCATGATCAGTCACGTGATCAGTGCATGCAGCCACGTGATCAGTGCATGATCAGACACGTGATCAGTGCATGATCAGCCACGTGATCAGTGCATGATATCCAAGTGATCAGTGCATGATCATCACGTGATCAGTGTATGATCAGCCACGTGAACAGTGCATGCTCAGTCACGTGATCAGGGCCTGCTGAGCTGCGTGATTACTGTCTGCTCATCTGCTGACAATTGCCAGCTGAGCTGCACGATTCCTGCCTGTCATCTGCTTGACAATGCCAGCTGTGCTGCGTAATTCCTGCCTGCTCAGCTGCTTGATTATTGCCAGCTGAGCAGCATGATTCCTCACAGCTGAGTTCCATGATTATTGCCTGCTGACTGTTTGATTCGTGCCTACTCAGCTCTTTGTTTATTGCCTCCAGAGGCACATGATCAGTGTATGATAGCAAACATGATCAGTGCATGATCAGTCACATGATCAGCGCCATTAAGTCACGTGATCACTACATGATAGTCATGTGATCAGTCCATGCTCAGTCACGGTATCAGTGCATGATCAGCCACGTGATCAGTGCATGATCAGTCACGATTAGTGTATGATCATCCACGTGATCAGTGCATGATCAGTCATGTGATCAGTGCATGATATAGACGTGATCAGTGCATGATCAGTCACGTGATCAGTGCATGATAGCCACGTGATCAGTGCATGATCAGTCACCTGATGGGTGTATGATCATTCACGTGACCAGTACATGGTAGCTACATGATCATTGCATGATCAGCCACGTGATAGTGCATGATAGCCACGTGATCAGTGCATGATCAGTCACGTGATCAGTGCATGATCAGTCATGTGACCAGTACATGGTAGCTGCGTGATCATGCATGATCAGCCACGTGAGCAGTGCATGATAGCCACGTGATCAGTGCATGATCAGACACGTGATCAGTGCATGATCAGTCACGTGATCAGTGCATGATCAGCCACGTGATCAGTGCATGATCAGTCACGTGATCAGTGCATGTCAGCCACGTGATCAGTGCATGATAGCCACGTGATCAGTGCATGATCAGCCACGTGATCAGTGCATGATCAGTCACGTGATCAGTGCATGATCAGTCACGTGATCAGTACATGGTAGCCACGTGATCAGTGCATGATCAGCCACGTGATCAGTGCATGATAGCCACGTGATCAGTGCATGATAGCCACGTGATCAGTGCATGATCAGTCATGTGATACGTGTGTGATCAGCCACGTGATCAGTGCATGATATCCACGTGATCAGTGCATGACAGCCACGTGATCAGTGCATGAGAGCCACGTGATCAGTGCATGATCAGTCACGTGATCATGTGTGATCAGCCACGTGATCAGTGCATGATCAATTACGTGATCAGTGCATGATCAGTCACGTGACCAGTACATGGTCTCATGATCGTTGCATGATCAGCCACGTGATCAGTGCATGATAGCCACGTGATCAGTGCATGATCAGTCACGTGATCAGTGCATGATCAGTCACGTGATCAGTGCATGATCATTTACGTGATCAGTGCATGATCAGTCACGTGACCAGTATATGGTAGCTACGTGATCATTGCATGACAGCCACGTGAGCAGTGCATGATAGCCACGTGATGTGCATGAGTTACGTGATCAGAGTATGATCAGCCACGTGATCAGTGCATGAGTGCCACGTGATCAGTGCATGATATGTCACGTGACAGGTGTGTGATCAGCCACGTGATCAGTGCATGATCAGCCACGTGATCAGTGCATGATAGCCACGTGATCAGTGCATGATCAGTTACGTGAGCAGTGTATGATCAGCCACGTGATCAGTGCATGGTCAGACACGTGAACAGTGTATGATCAGCCACGTGATCAGTGCATGATATCCAAGTGATCAGTGCATGATCATCACGTGATCAGTGTATGATCAGCCACGTGAACAGTGCATGCTCAGTCACGTGATCAGGGCCTGCTGAGCTGCGTGATTACTGTCTGCTCATCTGCTTGACAATTGCCAGCTGAGCTGCACGATTCCTGCCTGTCATCTGCTTGACAATTGCCAGCTGTGCTGCGTAATTCCTGCCTGCTCAGCTGCTTGATTATTGCCAGCTGAGCAGCATGATTCCTCACAGCTGAGTTCCATGATTATTGCCTGCTGACTGTTTGATTCGTGCCTACTCAGCTCTTTGTTTATTGCCTCCAGAGGCACATGATCAGTGTATGATAGCAAACATGATCAGCGCATGATCAGTCACATGATCAGCGCCATTAAGTCACGTGATCACTACATGATAGTCATGTGATCAGTCCATGCTCAGTCACGGTATCAGTGCATGATCAGCCACGTGATCAGTGCATGATCTGTCACAAGATTAGTGTATGATCATCCACGTGATCAGTGCATGGGCAGTCATGTGATCAGTGCATGATATAGACGTGATCAGTGCATGATCAGTCTCGTGATCAGTGCATGATAGCCACGTGATCAGTGCATGATCAGTCACCTGATGGGTGTATGATCATTCACGTGACCTGTACATGGTAGCTACATGATCATTGCATGATCAGCCACGTGAGTAGTGCATGATAGCCACGTGATCACTGCATGATCAGTCACGTGATCAGTGCATGATCAGTCATGTGACCAGTACATGGTAGCTGCGTGATCATGCATGATCAGCCACGTGATCAGTGCATGATAGCCACGTGATCAGTGCATGATCAGACACGTGATCAGTGCATGATCAGTCACGTGATCAGTGCATGATCAGCCACGTGATCAGTGCATGATCAGTCACGTGATCAGTGCATGATCAGCCACGTGATCAGTGCATGATCAGCCACGTGATCAGTGCATGATCAGCCACATGATCAGTGCATGATCAATTACGTGATCAGTGCATGATCAGTCACGTGACCAGTACATGGTAGCTACGTGATCATTGCATGATCAGCCACGTGATCAGTGCATGATAGCCACGTGATCAGTGCATGATAGCCACGTGATCAGTGCATGATCAGTCATGTGATCGTGTGTGATCAGCCACGTGATCAGTGCATGATATCCACGTGATCAGTGCATGACAGCCACGTGATCAGTGCATGATAGCCACGTGATCAGTGCATGATCAGTCACGTGATACATGTGTGATCAGCCACGTGATCAGTGCATGATCAATTACGTGATCAGTGCATGATCAGTCACGTGACCAGTACTTGGTTGCTACGTGATCGTTGCATGATCAGCCACGTGAGCAGAGCATGATAGCCACGTGATCAGTGCATGATCAGTCACGTGATCAGTACATGATCAGTCACGTGAACAGTGCATGATCATTTACGTGATCTGTGCATGATCAGTCACGTGACCAGTATATGGTAGCTACGTGATCATTCCATGACGAGCCACGTGAGCAGTGCATGATAGCCACGTGATGTGTGCATGAGTTACGTGAGCAGAGTATGATCAGCCACGTGATCAGTGCATGAGTGCCACGTGATCAGTGCATGATATGTCACGTGACAGGTGTGTGATCAGCCACGTGAACAGTGCATGTTCAGCCACGTGATCAGTGCATGATAGCCACGTGATCAGTGCATGATCAGTTACGTGAGCAGTGTATGATCAGCCACGTGATCAGTGCATGGTCAGACACGTGAACAGTGTATGATCAGCCACGTGATCAGTGCATGATATCCAAGTGATCAGTGCATGATCATCACGTGATCAGTGTATGATCAGCCACGTGAACAGTGCATGCTCAGTCACGTGATCTGGGCCTGCTGAGCTGCGTGATTACTGTCTGCTCATCTGCTTGACAATTGCCAGCTGAGCTGCACGATTCCTGCCTGTCATCTGCTTGACAATTGCCAGCTGTGCTGCGTAATTCCTGCCTGCTCAGCTGCTTGATTATTGCCAGCTGAGCAGCATGATTCCTCACAGCTGAGTTCCATGATTATTGCCTGCTGACTGTTTGATTCGTGCCTACTCAGCTCTTTGTTTATTGCCTCCAGAGGCACATGATCAGTGTATGATAGCAAACATGATCAGCGCATGATCAGTCACATGATCAGCGCCATTAAGTCACGTGATCACTACATGATAGTCATGTGATCAGTCCATGCTCAGTCACGGTATCAGTGCATGATCAGCCACGTGATCAGTGCATGATCTGTCACATGATTAGTGTATGATCATCCACGTGATCAGTGCATGGGCAGTCATGTGATCAGTGCATGATATAGACGTGATCAGTGCATGATCAGTCTCGTGATCAGTGCATGATAGCCACGTGATCAGTGCATGATCAGTCACCTGATGGGTGTATGATCATTCACGTGACCTGTACATGGTAGCTACATGATCATTGCATGATCAGCCACGTGAGTAGTGCATGATAGCCACGTGATCACTGCATGATCAGTCACGTGATCAGTGCATGATCAGTCATGTGACCAGTACATGGTAGCTGCGTGATCATGCATGATCAGCCACGTGAGCAGTGCATGATAGCCACGTGATCAGTGCATGATCAGCACGTGATCAGTGCATGATCAGTCACGTGATCAGTGCATGATCAGCCACGTGATCAGTGCATGATCAGGCACGTGATCAGTGTATGATCAGCCACGTGATCAGTGCATGATCAGCCACGTGATCAGTGCATGATCAGTCACGTGATCAGTGCATGATCAGTCACGTGACAGTGCATGATAGCGTGATCAGTGCATGATCAGCCACGTGATCAGTGCATGATAGCCACGTGATCAGTGCATGATCAGCCACGTGATCAGTGCATGATCAGTCACGTGATCGTGCATGATCAGCCACGTGATCAGTGCATGATAGCCACGTGATCAGTGCATGACAGCCACGTGATCAGTGCATGATGCCACGTGATCAGTGCATGATCAGTCACGTGATCATGTGTGATCAGCCACGTGATCAGTGCATGATCAGCCACGTGATCAGTGCATGATCAATTACGTGATCAGTGCATGATCAGTCACGTGATCAGTGCATGGTGCTACGTGATCAGTGCATGATCAGCCACGTGAGCAGTGCATGATAGCCACGTGATCAGTGCATGATCAGTCACGTGATCAGTGCATGATCAGTCACGTGATCAGTGCATGATCATTTACGTGATCAGTGCATGATCAGTCACGTGACCAGTATGGTTGCTACGTGATCATTGCATGATCAGCCACGTGATCAGTGCATGATAGCCACGTGATGTGCATGAGTTACGTGATCAGTGTATGATCAGCCACGTGATCAGTGCATGAGTGCCACGTGATCAGTGCATGATAGTCACGTGACAGTGTATGATCAGCCACGTGATCAGTGCATGATCAGTCACGTGCATGATAGCCACGTGATCAGTGCATGATCAGTTACGTGAGCAGTGTATGATCAGCCACGTGATCAGTGCATGAGTGCCACGTGATCAGTGCATGATAGTCACGTGATCAGTGCATGATCAGCCACGTGATCAGTGC
Source organism: Bos javanicus (assembly GCF_032452875.1). NCBI lineage: Eukaryota > Metazoa > Chordata > Mammalia > Artiodactyla > Bovidae > Bos > Bos javanicus. The sequence goes on along the minus strand of NW_026894473.1, from coordinate 24,781 downwards.
ATGATCAGCCACGTGATCAGTGCATGATCACGTGATCAGTGCATGATCAGCCACGTGATCAGTGCATGAGTCCACGATCAGTGCATGATCAGTCACGTGATCAGTGCATGATCAGCCACGTGATCAGTGCATGATCAGCCACGTGATCAGTGCATGATAGCCACGTGATCAGTGCATGATCACACGTGATCAGTGTATGATCAGCCACGTGAACAGTGCATGCTCAGTCACGTGATCAGGGCCTGCTGAGCTGCGTGATTACTGTCTGCTCATCTGCTTGACAATTGCCAGCTGAGCTGCACGATTCCTGCCTGTCATCTGCTTGACAATTGCCAGCTGTGCTGCGTAATTCCTGCCTGCTCAGCTGCTTGATTATTGCCAGCTGAGCAGCATGATTCCTCACAGCTGAGTTCCATGATTATTGCCTGCTGACTGTTTGATTCGTGCCTACTCAGCTCTTTGTTTATTGCCTCCAGAGGCACATGATCAGTGTATGATAGCAAACATGATCAGCGCATGATCAGTCACATGATCAGCGCCATTAAGTCACGTGATCACTACATGATAGTCATGTGATCAGTCCATGCTCAGTCACGGTATCAGTGCATGATCAGCCACGTGATCAGTGCATGATCTGTCACATGATTAGTGTATGATCATCCACGTGATCAGTGCATGGGCAGTCATGTGATCAGTGCATGATATAGACGTGATCAGTGCATGATCAGTCACGTGATCAGTGCATGATAGCCACGTGATCAGTGCATGATCAGTCACCTGATGGGTGTATGATCATTCACGTGACCTGTACATGGTAGCTACATGATCATTGCATGATCAGCCATGAGTGTTCATGATAGCACGATCACATGATCAGTCACGTGATCAGTGCATGATCAGTCATGTGACCAGTACATGGTAGCTGCGTGATCATGCATGATCAGCCACGTGATCAGTGCATGATAGCCACGTGATCAGTGCATGATCAGTCACGTGATCAGTGCATGATCAGTCACGTGATCAGTGCATGATCAGCCACGTGATCAGTGCATGATCAGCCACGTGATCAGTGCATGTCAGCCACGTGATCAGTGCATGATAGCCACGTGATCAGTGCATGATCAGTCACGTGATCAGTGCATGATCAGTCACGTGATCAGTGCATGATCAGCCACGTGATCAGTGCATGATCAGTCACGTGATCAGTGCATGATAGCCACGTGATCAGTGCATGATCAGCCACGTGATCAGTGCATGATAGCCACGTGATCAGTGCATGATCAGTCACGTGATCGTGCATGATCAGCCACGTGATCAGTGCATGATATCCGTGATCAGTGCATGACAGCCACGTGATCAGTGCATGATAGCCACGTGATCAGTGCATGATCAGTCACGTGATCATGTGTGATCAGCCACGTGATCAGTGCATGATGAGCCACGTGATCAGTGCATGATCAATTACGTGATCAGTGCATGATCAGTCACGTGACCAGTACATGGTTGCTACGTGATCGTTGCATGATCAGCCACGTGATCAGTGCATGATAGCCACGTGATCAGTGCATGATCAGTCACGTGATCAGTGCATGATCAGTCACGTGATCAGTGCATGATCATTTACGTGATCTGCATGATCAGTCACGTGACCAGTATATGGTTGCTACGTGATCATTGCATGATCAGCCACGTGATCAGTGCATGATAGCCACGTGATCAGTGCATGAGTTACGTGATCAGTGCATGATCAGCCACGTGATCAGTGCATGATGCCACGTGATCAGTGCATGATAGTCACGTGACAGTGCATGATCAGCCACGTGATCAGTGCATGATCAGCCACGTGATCAGTGCATGATAGCCACGTGATCAGTGCATGATCAGTTACGTGAGCAGTGCATGATCAGCCACGTGATCAGTGCATGATCAGACACGTGATCAGTGCATGATCAGCCACGTGATCAGTGCATGATAGCCACGTGATCAGTGCATGATAGCCACGTGATCAGTGCATGATCAGTCACGTGATCGTGTGTGATCAGCCACGTGATCAGTGCATGATCAGTCACGTGATCAGTGCATGATCAGCCACGTGATCAGTGCATGATCAGTCACGTGATCAGTGCATGATCAGCACGTGATCAGTGCATGATCAGCCACGTGATCAGTGCATGATATCCACGTGATCAGTGCATGATCATCACGTGATCAGTGTATGATCAGCCACGTGAACAGTGCATGCTCAGTCACGTGATCTGGGCCTGCTGAGCTGCGTGATTACTGTCTGCTCATCTGCTTGACAATTGCCAGCTGAGCTGCACGATTCCTGCCTGTCATCTGCTTGACAATTGCCAGCTGTGCTGCGTAATTCCTGCCTGCTCAGCTGCTTGATTATTGCCAGCTGAGCAGCATGATTCCTCACACCTGAGTTCCATGATTATTGCCTGCTGACTGTTTGATTCGTGCCTACTCAGCTCTTTGTTTATTGCCTCCAGAGGCACATGATCAGTGTATGATAGCAAACATGATCAGCGCATGATCAGTCACATGATCAGCGCCATTAAGTCACGTGATCACTACATGATAGTCATGTGATCAGTCCATGCTCAGTCACGTATCAGTGCATGATCAGCCACGTGATCAGTGCATGATCTGTCACATGATTAGTGTATGATCATCCACGTGATCAGTGCATGGGCAGTCATGTGATCAGTGCATGATATAGACGTGATCAGTGCATGATCAGTCACGTGATCAGTGCATGATAGCCACGTGATCAGTGCATGATCAGTCACCTGATGGGTGTATGATCATTCACGTGACCTGTACATGGTAGCTACATGATCATTGCATGATCAGCCACGTGAGTAGTGCATGATAGCCACGTGATCAGTGCATGATCAGTCACGTGATCAGTGCATGATCAGTCATGTGACCAGTACATGGTAGCTGCGTGATCATGCATGATCAGCCACGTGAGCAGTGCATGATAGCCACGTGATCAGTGCATGATCAGACACGTGATCAGTGCATGATCAGTCACGTGATCAGTGCATGATCAGCCACGTGATCAGTGCATGATCAGTCACGTGATCAGTGTATGATCAGCCACGTGATCAGTGCATGATAGCCACGTGATCAGTGCATGATCAGCCACGTGATCAGTGCATGATCAGTTACGTGATCAGTGCATGATCAGTCACGTGACAGTGCATGATAGCTACGTGATCAGTGCATGATCAGCCACGTGATCAGTGCATGATAGCCACGTGATCAGTGCATGATCAGTCACGTGATCAGTGTGTGATCAGCCACGTGATCAGTGCATGATAGCCACGTGATCAGTGCATGATCAGCCACGTGATCAGTGCATGATAGCCACGTGATCAGTGCATGATCAGTCACGTGATCATGTGTGATCAGCCACGTGATCAGTGCATGATCAGCCACGTGATCAGTGCATGATCAATTACGTGATCAGTGCATGATCAGTCACGTGATCAGTGCATGGTTGCATGTGATCGTGCATGATCAGCCACGTGATCAGTGCATGATAGCCACGTGATCAGTGCATGATCAGTCACGTGATCAGTGCATGATCAGTCACGTGATCAGTGCATGATCAGTCACGTGATCAGTGCATGATCAGTCACGTGACCAGTATATGGTTGCTACGTGATCATTGCATGACAGCCACGTGATCAGTGCATGATAGCCACGTGATGTGTGCATGAGTCACGTGATCAGTGCATGATCAGCCACGTGATCAGTGCATGATGCACGTGATCAGTGCATGATCAGTCACGTGACAGTGCATGATCAGCCACGTGATCAGTGCATGATCAGCCACGTGATCAGTGCATGATAGCCACGTGATCAGTGCATGATCAGTCACGTGATCAGTGCATGATCAGCCACGTGATCAGTGCATGATGCCACGTGATCAGTGCATGATAGTCACGTGATCAGTGCATGATCAGCCACGTGATCAGTGCATGATCAGCCACGTGATCAGTGCATGATCAGTCACGTGATCAGTGCATGATCAGCCACGTGATCAGTGCATGATGCCACGTGATCAGTATGATAGTCACGTGATCAGTGCATGATCAGCCACGTGATCAGTGCATGATCAGCCACGTGATCAGTGCATGATCAGTCACGTGATCAGTGCATGATCAGCCACGTGATCAGTGCATGATCAGTCACGTGATCAGTGTATGATCAGCCACGTGAACAGTGCATGCTCAGTCACGTGATCAGGGCCTGCTGAGCTGCGTGATTACTGTCTGCTCATCTGCTTGACAATTGCCAGCTGAGCTGCACGATTCCTGCCTGTCATCTGCTTGACAATTGCCAGCTGTGCTGCGTAATTCCTGCCTGCTCAGCTGCTTGATTATTGCCAGCTGAGCAGCATGATTCCTCACAGCTGAGATCCATGATTATTGCCTGCTGACTGTTTGATTCGTGCCTACTCAGCTCTTTGTTTATTGCCTCCAGAGGCACATGATCAGTGTATGATAGCAAACATGATCAGCGCATGATCAGTCACATGATCAGCGCCATTAAGTCACGTGATCACTACATGATAGTCATGTGATCAGTCCATGCTCAGTCACGGTATCAGTGCATGATCAGCCACGTGATCAGTGCATGATCTGTCACAAGATTAGTGTATGATCATCCACGTGATCAGTGCATGATAGTCATGTGATCAGTGCATGATATAGACGTGATCAGTGCATGATCAGTCACGTGATCAGTGCATGATAGCCACGTGATCAGTGCATGATCAGTCACCTGATGGGTGTATGATCATTCACGTGACCTGTACATGGTAGCTACATGATCATTGCATGATCAGCCACGTGAGTAGTGCATGATAGCCACGTGATCAGTGCATGATCAGTCACGTGATCAGTGCATGATCAGTCATGTGACCAGTACATGGTAGCTGCGTGATCATTGCATGATCAGCCACGTGATCAGTGCATGATAGCCACGTGATCAGTGCATGATCAGACACGTGATCAGTGCATGATCAGTCACGTGATCAGTGCATGATCAGCCACGTGATCAGTGCATGATCAGCACGTGATCAGTGCATGATCAGCCACGTGATCAGTGCATGATAGCCACGTGATCAGTGCATGATCAGCCACGTGATCAGTGCATGATCAATTACGTGATCAGTGCATGATCAGTCACGTGATCAGTACATGGTAGCTACGTGATCATTGCATGATCAGCCACGTGATCAGTGCATGATAGCCACGTGATCAGTGCATGATAGCCACGTGATCAGTGCATGATCAGTCATGATAGTGTGTGATCAGCCACGTGATCAGTGCATGATATCCACGTGATCAGTGCATGACAGCCACGTGATCAGTGCATGATAGCCACGTGATCAGTGCATGATCAGTCACGTGATCATGTGTGATCAGCCACGTGATCAGTGCATGATCAATTACGTGATCAGTGCATGATCAGTCACGTGACCAGTACATGGTTGCTACGTGATCGTTGCATGATCAGCCACGTGAGCAGAGCATGATAGCCACGTGATCAGTGCATGATCAGTCACGTGATCAGTACATGATCAGTCACGTGAACAGTGCATGATCATTTACGTGATCTGTGCATGATCAGTCACGTGACCAGTATATGGTAGCTACGTGATCATTCCATGACGAGCCACGTGAGCAGTGCATGATAGCCACGTGATGTGTGCATGAGTTACGTGAGCAGAGTATGATCAGCCACGTGATCAGTGCATGAGTGCCACGTGATCAGTGCATGATATGTCACGTGACAGGTGTGTGATCAGCCACGTGAACAGTGCATGTTCAGCCACGTGATCAGTGCATGATAGCCACGTGATCAGTGCATGATCAGTTACGTGAGCAGTGTATGATCAGCCACGTGATCAGTGCATGGTCAGACACGTGAACAGTGTATGATCAGCCACGTGATCAGTGCATGATATCCAAGTGATCAGTGCATGATCATCACGTGATCAGTGTATGATCAGCCACGTGAACAGTGCATGCTCAGTCACGTGATCTGGGCCTGCTGAGCTGCGTGATTACTGTCTGCTCATCTGCTTGACAATTGCCAGCTGAGCTGCACGATTCCTGCCTGTCATCTGCTTGACAATTGCCAGCTGTGCTGCGTAATTCCTGCCTGCTCAGCTGCTTGATTATTGCCAGCTGAGCAGCATGATTCCTCACAGCTGAGTTCCATGATTATTGCCTGCTGACTGTTTGATTCGTGCCTACTCAGCTCTTTGTTTATTGCCTCCAGAGGCACATGATCAGTGTATGATAGCAAACATGATCAGCGCATGATCAGTCACATGATCAGCGCCATTAAGTCACGTGATCACTACATGATAGTCATGTGATCAGTCCATGCTCAGTCACGGTATCAGTGCATGATCAGCCACGTGATCAGTGCATGATCTGTCACATGATTAGTGTATGATCATCCACGTGATCAGTGCATGGGCAGTCATGTGATCAGTGCATGATATAGACGTGATCAGTGCATGATCAGTCTCGTGATCAGTGCATGATAGCCACGTGATCAGTGCATGATCAGTCACCTGATGGGTGTATGATCATTCACGTGACCTGTACATGGTAGCTACATGATCATTGCATGATCAGCCACGTGAGTAGTGCATGATAGCCACGTGATCAGTGCATGATCAGTCACGTGATCAGTGCATGATCAGTCATGTGACCAGTACATGGTAGCTGCGTGATCATCGCATGATCAGCCACGTGAGCAGTGCATGATAGCCACGTGATCAGTGCATGATCAGACACGTGATCAGTGCATGATCAGTCACGTGATCAGTGCATGATCAGCCACGTGATCAGTGCATGATCAGTCACGTGATCAGTGCATGATCAGCCACGTGATCAGTGCATGATCAGCCACGTGATCAGTGCATGATCAGTCACGTGATCAGTGCATGATCAGTCACGTGACAGTGCATGATAGCTACGTGATCAGTGCATGATCAGCCACGTGATCAGTGCATGATCAGCCACGTGATCAGTGCATGATCAGCCACGTGATCAGTGCATGATCAGTCACGTGATCAGTGCATGATCAGCCACGTGATCAGTGCATGATAGCCACGTGATCAGTGCATGACAGCCACGTGATCAGTGCATGATGCCACGTGATCAGTGCATGATCAGTCACGTGATCATGCATGATCAGCCACGTGATCAGTGCATGATCAGCCACGTGATCAGTGCATGATCAATTACGTGATCAGTGCATGATCAGTCACGTGATCAGTGCATGGTAGCTACGTGATCAGTGCATGATCAGCCACGTGATCAGTGCATGATAGCCACGTGATCAGTGCATGATCAGTCACGTGATCAGTGCATGATCAGTCACGTGATCAGTGCATGATCAGTTACGTGATCAGTGCATGATCAGTCACGTGACCAGTATATGGTTGCTACGTGATCATTGCATGATCAGCCACGTGATCAGTGCATGATAGCCACGTGATCAGTGCATGAGTCACGTGATCAGTACATGATCAGCCACGTGATCAGTGCATGAGTGCCACGTGATCAGTGCATGATAGTCACGTGACAGTGTGTGATCAGCCACGTGATCAGTGCATGATCAGCCACGTGATCAGTGCATGATAGCCACGTGATCAGTGCATGATCAGTTACGTGATCAGTGTATGATCAGCCACGTGATCAGTGCATGAGTGCCACGTGATCAGTGCATGATAGTCACGTGACAGTGCATGATCAGCCACGTGATCAGTGCATGATCAGCCACGTGATCAGTGCATGATCAGTCACGTGATCAGTGCATGATCAGCCACGTGATCAGTGCATGATCACACGTGATCAGTGCATGATAGTCACGTGACAGTGCATGATCAGCCACGTGATCAGTGCATGATCAGCCACGTGATCAGTGCATGATAGCCACGTGATCAGTGCATGATCACACGTGATCAGTGTATGATCAGCCACGTGAACAGTGCATGCTCAGTCACGTGATCAGGGCCTGCTGAGCTGCGTGATTACTGTCTGCTCATCTGCTTGACAATTGCCAGCTGAGCTGCACGATTCCTGCCTGTCATCTGCTTGACAATTGCCAGCTGTGCTGCGTAATTCCTGCCTGCTCAGCTGCTTGATTATTGCCAGCTGAGCAGCATGATTCCTCAGCTGAGTTCCATGATTATTGCCTGCTGACTGTTTGATTCGTGCCTACTCAGCTCTTTGTTTATTGCCTCCAGAGGCACATGATCAGTGTATGATAGCAAACATGATCAGCGCATGATCAGTCACATGATCAGCGCCATTAAGTCACGTGATCACTACATGATAGTCATGTGATCAGTCCATGCTCAGTCACGGTATCAGTGCATGATCAGCCACGTGATCAGTGCATGATCTGTCACATGATTAGTGTATGATCATCCACGTGATCAGTGCATGCAGTCATGTGATCAGTGCATGATATAGACGTGATCAGTGCATGATCAGTCACGTGATCAGTGCATGATAGCCACGTGATCAGTGCATGATCAGTCACCTGATGGGTGTATGATCATTCACGTGACCTGTACATGGTAGCTACATGATCATTGCATGATCAGCCACGTGAGTAGTGCATGATAGCCACGTGATCAGTGCATGATCAGTCACGTGATCAGTGCATGATCAGTCATGTGACCAGTACATGGTAGCTGCGTGATCATGCATGATCAGCCACGTGAGCAGTGCATGATAGCCACGTGATCAGTGCATGATCAGACACGTGATCAGTGCATGATCAGTCACGTGATCAGTGCATGATCAGCCACGTGATCAGTGCATGATCAGGCACGTGATCAGTGCATGATCAGCCACGTGATCAGTGCATGATAGCCACGTGATCAGTGCATGATCAGTCACGTGATCAGTGCATGATCAGTCACGTGATCAGTGCATGATCAGCCACGTGATCAGTGCATGATCAGTCACGTGACAGTGCATGATAGCTACGTGATCAGTGCATGATCAGCCACGTGATCAGTGCATGATAGCCACGTGATCAGTGCATGATCAGTCATGTGATCAGTGCATGATCAGCCACGTGATCAGTGCATGATATCCACGTGATCAGTGCATGACAGCCACGTGATCAGTGCATGATAGCCACGTGATCAGTGCATGATCAGTCACGTGATCATGTGTGATCAGCCACGTGATCAGTGCATGATGAGCCACGTGATCAGTGCATGATCAATTACGTGATCAGTGCATGATCAGTCACGTGACCAGTACATGGTTTCGTGATCGTGCATGATCAGCCACGTGATCAGTGCATGATAGCCACGTGATCAGTGCATGATCAGTCACGTGATCAGTGCATGATCAGTCACGTGATCAGTGCATGATCATTTACGTGATCAGTGCATGATCAGTCACGTGACCAGTATATGGTTGCTACGTGATCATTGCATGATCAGCCACGTGATCAGTGCATGATAGCCACGTGATCAGTGCATGAGTTACGTGATCAGTGTATGATCAGCCACGTGATCAGTGCATGAGTGCCACGTGATCAGTGCATGATAGTCACGTGACAGTGCATGATCAGCCACGTGATCAGTGCATGATCAGCCACGTGATCAGTGCATGATAGCCACGTGATCAGTGCATGATCAGTTACGTGATCAGTGCATGATCAGCCACGTGATCAGTGCATGATCAGTCACGTGATCAGTGCATGATCAGCCACGTGATCAGTGCATGATAGCCACGTGATCAGTGCATGATCAGCCACGTGATCAGTGCATGATCAGTCACGTGATCAGTGCATGATCAGCCACGTGATCAGTGCATGATCAGTCACGTGATCAGTGCATGATCAGCCACGTGATCAGTGCATGATCAGCCACGTGATCAGTGCATGATCAGACGTGAACAGTGCATGATCAGCCACGTGATCAGTGCATGATATCCACGTGATCAGTGCATGATCATCACGTGATCAGTGTATGATCAGCCACGTGAACAGTGCATGCTCAGTCACGTGATCTGGGCCTGCTGAGCTGCGTGATTACTGTCTGCTCATCTGCTTGACAATTGCCAGCTGAGCTGCACGATTCCTGCCTGTCATCTGCTTGACAATTGCCAGCTGTGCTGCGTAATTCCTGCCTGCTCAGCTGCTTGATTATTGCCAGCTGAGCAGCATGATTCCTCACACCTGAGTTCCATGATTATTGCCTGCTGACTGTTTGATTCGTGCCTACTCAGCTCTTTGTTTATTGCCTCCAGAGGCACATGATCAGTGTATGATAGCAAACATGATCAGCGCATGATCAGTCACATGATCAGCGCCATTAAGTCACGTGATCACTACATGATAGTCATGTGATCAGTCCATGCTCAGTCACGGTATCAGTGCATGATCAGCCACGTGATCAGTGCATGATCTGTCACATGATTAGTGTATGATCATCCACGTGATCAGTGCATGGGCAGTCATGTGATCAGTGCATGATATAGACGTGATCAGTGCATGATCAGTCTCGTGATCAGTGCATGATAGCCACGTGATCAGTGCATGATCAGTCACCTGATGGGTGTATGATCATTCACGTGACCTGTACATGGTAGCTACATGATCATTGCATGATCAGCCACGTGAGTAGTGCATGATAGCCACGTGATCAGTGCATGATCAGTCACGTGATCAGTGCATGATCAGTCATGTGACCAGTACATGGTAGCTGCGTGATCATGGCATGATCAGCCACGTGAGCAGTGCATGATAGCCACGTGATCAGTGCATGATCAGACACGTGATCAGTGCATGATCAGTCACGTGATCAGTGCATGATCAGCCACGTGATCAGTGCATGATCAGTCACGTGATCAGTGCATGATCAGCCACGTGATCAGTGCATGATAGCCACGTGATCAGTGCATGATCAGCCACGTGATCAGTGCATGATCAGTTACGTGATCAGTGCATGATCAGTCACGTGACAGTACATGGTAGCTACGTGATCAGTGCATGATCAGCCACGTGATCAGTGCATGATAGCCACGTGATCAGTGCATGATCAGTCATGTGATCGTGCATGATCAGCCACGTGATCAGTGCATGATATCCACGTGATCAGTGCATGATCAGCCACGTGATCAGTGCATGAGAGCCACGTGATCAGTGCATGATCAGTCACGTGATACATGTGTGATCAGCCACGTGATCAGTGCATGATGAGCCACGTGATCAGTGCATGATCAATTACGTGATCAGTGCATGATCAGTCACGTGACCAGTACATGATTGCTACGTGATCGTGCATGATCAGCCACGTGAGCAGTGCATGATAGCCACGTGATCAGTGCATGATCAGTCACGTGATCAGTGCATGATCAGTCACGTGATCAGTGCATGATCATTTACGTGATCAGTGCATGATCAGTCACGTGATCAGTATATGGTTGCTACGTGATCATTGCATGATCAGCCACGTGAGCAGTGCATGATAGCCACGTGATGTGTGCATGAGTTACGTGATCAGAGTATGATCAGCCACGTGATCAGTGCATGAGTGCCACGTGATCAGTGCATGATATGTCACGTGACAGGTGTGTGATCAGCCACGTGATCAGTGCATGTTCAGCCACGTGATCAGTGCATGATAGCCACGTGATCAGTGCATGTCAGTTACGTGAGCAGTGCATGATCAGCCACGTGATCAGTGCATGATGCCACGTGATCAGTGCATGATAGACGTGATCAGTGTATGATCAGCCACGTGATCAGTGCATGATCAGCACGTGATCAGTGCATGATCAGTCACGTGATCAGTGCATGATCAGCCACGTGATCAGTGCATGATCAGACACGTGATCAGTGTATGATCAGCCACGTGAACAGTGCATGCTCAGTCACGTGATCTGGGCCTGCTGAGCTGCGTGATTACTGTCTGCTCATCTGCTTGACAATTGCCAGCTGAGCTGCACGATTCCTGCCTGTCATCTGCTTGACAATTGCCAGCTGTGCTGCGTAATTCCTGCCTGCTCAGCTGCTTGATTATTGCCAGCTGAGCAGCATGATTCCTCACAGCTGAGTTCCATGATTATTGCCTGCTGACTGTTTGATTCGTGCCTACTCAGCTCTTTGTTTATTGCCTCCAGAGGCACATGATCAGTGTATGATAGCAAACATGATCAGCGCATGATCAGTCACATGATCAGCGCCATTAAGTCACGTGATCACTACATGATAGTCATGTGATCAGTCCATGCTCAGTCACGGTATCAGTGCATGATCAGCCACGTGATCAGTGCATGATCTGTCACAAGATTAGTGTATGATCATCCACGTGATCAGTGCATGGGCAGTCATGTGATCAGTGCATGATATAGACGTGATCAGTGCATGATCAGTCTCGTGATCAGTGCATGATAGCCACGTGATCAGTGCATGATCAGTCACCTGATGGGTGTATGATCATTCACGTGACCTGTACATGGTAGCTACATGATCATTGCATGATCAGCCACGTGAGTAGTGCATGATAGCCACGTGATCACTGCATGATCAGTCACGTGATCAGTGCATGATCAGTCATGTGACCAGTACATGGTAGCTGCGTGATCATGGCATGATCAGCCACGTGAGCAGTGCATGATAGCCACGTGATCAGTGCATGATCAGACACGTGATCAGTGCATGATCAGTCACGTGATCAGTGCATGATCAGCCACGTGATCAGTGCATGATCAGGCACGTGATCAGTGCATGTCCAGCCACGTGATCAGTGCATGATAGCCACGTGATCAGTGCATGATCAGCCACGTGATCAGTGCATGATCAGTTACGTGATCAGTGCATGATCAGTCAAGTGAACAGTACATGGTAGCTACGTGATCATTGCATGATCAGCCACGTGATCAGTGCATGATAGCCACGTGATCAGTGCATGATCAGTCACGTGATCAGTGCATGATCAGCCACGTGATCAGTGCATGATATCCACGTGATCAGTGCATGACAGCCACGTGATCAGTGCATGAGGCACGTGATCAGTGCATGATCAGTCACGTGATACATGTGTGATCAGCCACGTGATCAGTGCATGATGAGCCACGTGATCAGTGCATGATCAGTACGTGATCAGTGCATGATCAGTCATGACCAGTACATGGTTGCTACGTGATCGTTGCATGATCAGCCACGTGAGCAGTGCATGATAGCCACGTGATCAGTGCATGATCAGTCACGTGATCAGTGCATGATCAGTCACGTGATCAGTGCATGATCATTTACGTGATCAGTGCATGATCAGTCACGTGACCAGTATATGGTTGCTACGTGATCAGTGCATGACAGCCACGTGATCAGTGCATGATAGCCACGTGATGTGCATGAGTTACGTGAGCAGTGCATGATCAGCCACGTGATCAGTGCATGAGTGCCACGTGATCAGTGCATGATAGTCACGTGACAGTGTGTGATCAGCCACGTGATCAGTGCATGATCAGCCACGTGATCAGTGCATGATAGCCACGTGATCAGTGCATGATCAGTTACGTGATCAGTGTATGATCAGCCACGTGATCAGTGCATGAGTGCCACGTGATCAGTGCATGATCATGTCACGTGACAGTGTGTGATCAGCCACGTGATCAGTGCATGATCAGCCACGTGATCAGTGCATGATAGCCACGTGATCAGTGCATGATCAGACACGTGATCAGTGTATGATCAGCCACGTGATCAGTGCATGATATCCAAGTGATCAGTGCATGATCATCACGTGATCAGTGTATGATCAGCCACGTGAACAGTGCATGCTCAGTCACGTGATCTGGGCCTGCTGAGCTGCGTGATTACTGTCTGCTCATCTGCTTGACAATTGCCAGCTGAGCTGCACGATTCCTGCCTGTCATCTGCTTGACAATTGCCAGCTGTGCTGCGTAATTCCTGCCTGCTCAGCTGCTTGATTATTGCCAGCTGAGCAGCATGATTCCTCACAGCTGAGTTCCATGATTATTGCCTGCTGACTGTTTGATTCGTGCCTACTCAGCTCTTTGTTTATTGCCTCCAGAGGCACATGATCAGTGTATGATAGCAAACATGATCAGCGCATGATCAGTCACATGATCAGCGCCATTAAGTCACGTGATCACTACATGATAGTCATGTGATCAGTCCATGCTCAGTCACGGTATCAGTGCATGATCAGCCACGTGATCAGTGCATGATCTGTCACAAGATTAGTGTATGATCATCCACGTGATCAGTGCATGGGCAGTCATGTGATCAGTGCATGATATAGACGTGATCAGTGCATGATCAGTCTCGTGATCAGTGCATGATAGCCACGTGATCAGTGCATGATCAGTCACCTGATGGGTGTATGATCATTCACGTGACCTGTACATGGTAGCTACATGATCATTGCATGATCAGCCACGTGAGTAGTGCATGATAGCCACGTGATCAGTGCATGATCAGTCACGTGATCAGTGCATGATCAGTCATGTGACCAGTACATGGTAGCTGCGTGATCATGGCATGATCAGCCACGTGAGCAGTGCATGATAGCCACGTGATCAGTGCATGATCAGACACGTGATCAGTGCATGATCAGTCACGTGATCAGTGCATGATCAGCCACGTGATCAGTGCATGATCAGGCACGTGATCAGTGTATGTCAGCCACGTGATCAGTGCATGATAGCCACGTGATCAGTGCATGTCAGTCACAGTCAGTGCATGATCAGTCATGTGATCAGTGCATGATCAGCCACGTGATCAGTGCATGATCAGTCATGATCAGTGCATGATCAGTCACGTGATCAGTGCATGGTAGCTACGTGATCATTGCATGATCAGCCACGTGATCAGTGCATGATAGCCACGTGATCAGTGCATGATAGCCACGTGATCAGTGCATGATCAGTCATGTGATACGTGTGATCAGCCACGTGATCAGTATGATATCCACGTGATCAGTGCATGACAGCCACGTGATCAGTGCATGAGAGCCACGTGATCAGTGCATGATCAGTCACGTGATACATGTGTGATCAGCCACGTGATCAGTGCATGATGAGCCACGTGATCAGTGCATGATCAATTACGTGATCAGTGCATGATCAGTCACGTGACCAGTACATGGTTGCTGCGTGATCGTTGCATGATCAGCCACGTGAGCAGTGCATGATAGCCACGTGATCAGTGCATGATCAGTCACGTGATCAGTACATGATCAGTCACGTGAACAGTGCATGATCATTTACGTGATCTTGCATGATCAGTCACGTGACCAGTATATGGTTGCTACGTGATCATTCCATGACAGCCACGTGAGCAGTGCATGATAGCCACGTGATGTGTGCATGAGTTACGTGATCAGTGTATGATCAGCCACGTGATCAGTGCATGAGTGCCACGTGATCAGTGCATGATATGTCACGTGACAGGTGTGTGATCAGCCTGATCAGTGCATGTTCAGCACGTGATCAGTGCATGATAGCCACGTGATCAGTGCATGATCAGTTACGTGATCAGTGCATGATCAGCCACGTGATCAGTGCATGATCAGACACGTGATCAGTGTATGATCAGCCACGTGATCAGTGCATGATCAGCACGTGATCAGTGCATGATAGCACGTGATCAGTGCATGATCAGTCACGTGATCAGTGTGTGATCAGCCACGTGATCAGTGCATGATCAGTCACGTGATCAGTGTATGATCAGCCACGTGATCAGTGCATGATCAGTCACGTGATCAGTGCATGATCAGTCACGTGATCAGTGTATGATCAGCCACGTGATCAGTGCATGCTCAGTCACGTGATCAGGGCCTGCTGAGCTGCGTGATTACTGTCATGTCATGACAATTGCCAGCTGAGCTGCACGATTCCTGCCTGTCATCTGCTTGACAATTGCCAGCTGTGCTGCGTAATTCCTGCCTGCTCAGTGCTGATTATTGCCAGCTGAGCAGCATGATTCCTCACACCTGAGTTCCATGATTATTGCCTGCTGACTGTTTGATTCGTGCCTACTCAGCTCTTTGTTTATTGCCTCCAGAGGCACATGATCAGTGTATGATAGCAAACATGATCAGCGCATGATCAGTCACATGATCAGCGCCATTAAGTCACGTGATCACTACATGATAGTCATGTGATCAGTCCATGCTCAGTCACGGTATCAGTGCATGATCAGCCACGTGATCAGTGCATGATCTGTCACATGATTAGTGTATGATCATCCACGTGATCAGTGCATGGGCAGTCATGTGATCAGTGCATGATATAGACGTGATCAGTGCATGATCAGTCACGTGATCAGTGCATGATAGCCACGTGATCAGTGCATGATCAGTCACCTGATGGGTGTATGATCATTCACGTGACCTGTACATGGTAGCTACATGATCATTGCATGATCAGCCACGTGAGTAGTGCATGATAGCCACGTGATCAGTGCATGATCAGTCACGTGATCAGTGCATGATCAGTCATGTGACCAGTACATGGTGCTGCGTGATCATGGCATGATCAGCCACGTGAGCAGTGCATGATAGCCACGTGATCAGTGCATGATCAGACACGTGATCAGTGCATGATCAGTCACGTGATCAGTGCATGATCAGCCACGTGATCAGTGCATGATCACCACGTGATCAGTGCATGTCCAGCCAAGTGATCAGTGCATGATAGCCACGTGATCAGTGCATGATCAGTCACGTGATCAGTGCATGATCAGTCACGTGATCAGTGTATGATCAGCCACGTGATCAGTGCATGATCAGCCACGTGATCAGTGCATGATCAATTACGTGATCAGTGCATGATCAGTCACGTGACCAGTGCATGGTAGCTACGTGATCAGTGCATGATCAGCCACGTGATCAGTGCATGATAGCCACGTGATCAGTGCATGATAGCCACGTGATCAGTGCATGATCAGTCACGTGATCGTGTGTGATCAGCCACGTGATCAGTGCATGATATCCACGTGATCAGTGCATGACAGCCACGTGATCAGTGCATGATAGCCACGTGATCAGTGCATGATCAGTCACGTGATCATGTGTGATCAGCCACGTGATCAGTGCATGATCAGCCACGTGATCAGTGCATGATCAGTCACGTGATCAGTGCATGATCAGTCCATGATGTGCATGATCAGTCACGTGATCAGTGCATGATCATTTACGTGATCAGTGCATGATCAGTCACGTGACCAGTATATGGTTGCTACGTGATCATTGCATGACAGCCACGTGATCAGTGCATGATCAGCCACGTGATCAGTGCATGAGTCACGTGATCAGTGTATGATCAGCCAGTGATCAGTGCATGATGCCACGTGATCAGTGCATGATAGTCACGTGACAGTGCATGATCAGCCACGTGATCAGTGCATGATCAGCCACGTGATCAGTGCATGATAGCCACGTGATCAGTGCATGATCAGTTACGTGATCAGTGTATGATCAGCCACGTGATCAGTGCATGATGCCACGTGATCAGTGCATGATAGTCACGTGATCAGTGCATGATCAGCCACGTGATCAGTGCATGATCAGCCACGTGATCAGTGCATGATCAGTCACGTGAGCAGTGTATGATCAGCCACGTGATCAGTGCATGATGCCACGTGATCAGTGCATGATAGTCACGTGACAGTGCATGATCAGCCACGTGATCAGTGCATGATCAGCCACGTGATCAGTGCATGATAGCCACGTGATCAGTGCATGATCAGTTACGTGATCAGTGCATGATCAGCCACGTGATCAGTGCATGATCACACGTGATCAGTGTATGATCAGCCACGTGAACAGTGCATGCTCAGTCACGTGATCAGGGCCTGCTGAGCTGCGTGATTACTGTCTGCTCATCTGCTTGACAATTGCCAGCTGAGCTGCACGATTCCTGCCTGTCATCTGCTTGACAATTGCCAGCTGTGCTGCGTAATTCCTGCCTGCTCAGCTGCTTGATTATTGCCAGCTGAGCAGCATGATTCCTCACAGCTGAGTTCCATGATTATTGCCTGCTGACTGTTTGATTCGTGCCTACTCAGCTCTTTGTTTATTGCCTCCAGAGGCACATGATCAGTGTATGATAGCAAACATGATCAGCGCATGATCAGTCACATGATCAGCGCCATTAAGTCACGTGATCACTACATGATAGTCATGTGATCAGTCCATGCTCAGTCACGGTATCAGTGCATGATCAGCCACGTGATCAGTGCATGATCTGTCACATGATTAGTGTATGATCATCCACGTGATCAGTGCATGGGCAGTCATGTGATCAGTGCATGATATAGACGTGATCAGTGCATGATCAGTCTCGTGATCAGTGCATGATAGCCACGTGATCAGTGCATGATCAGTCACATGTCATTGCATGTCAGTTACCAGATCAGTGTATGATCAGCCACGTGATCAGTGCATGATCAGCCACGTGATCAGTGCATGATCAGTCACGTGATCAGTGCATGATCAGTCACGTGACCAGTACATGGTAGCTACGTGATCATTGCATGATCAGCCACGTGATCAGTGCATGATAGCCACGTGATCAGTGCATGATAGCCACGTGATCAGTGCATGATCAGTCACGTGATCAGTGCATGATCAGCACATGATCAGTGCATGATATCCACGTGATCAGTGCATGACAGCCACGTGATCAGTGCATGATAGCCACGTGATCAGTGCATGATCAGTCACGTGATCATGTGTGATCAGCCACGTGATCAGTGCATGATCAATTCGTGATCAGTGCATGATCAGTCACGTGACCAGTGCATGATTGCTCCGTGATCGTTGCATGATCAGCCACGTGAGCAGAGCATGATAGCCACGTGATCAGTGCATGATCAGTCACGTGATCAGTACATGATCAGTCACGTGAACAGTGCATGATCATTTACGTGATCTGTGCATGATCAGTCACGTGACCAGTATATGGTTGCTACGTGATCATCATTCCATGACAGCCACGTGAGCAGTGCATGATAGCCACGTGATGTGTGCATGAGTTACGTGAGCAGAGTATGATCAGCCACGTGATCAGTGCATGAGTGCCACGTGATCAGTGCATGATATGTCACGTGACAGGTGTGTGATCAGCCACGTGAACAGTGCATGTTCAGCCACGTGATCAGTGCATGATAGCCACGTGATCAGTGCATGATCAGTTACGTGAGCAGTGTATGATCAGCCACGTGATCAGTGCATGGTCAGACACGTGAACAGTGTATGATCAGCCACGTGATCAGTGCATGATATCCAAGTGATCAGTGCATGATCATCACGTGATCAGTGTATGATCAGCCACGTGAACAGTGCATGCTCAGTCACGTGATCTGGGCCTGCTGAGCTGCGTGATTACTGTCTGCTCATCTGCTTGACAATTGCCAGCTGAGCTGCACGATTCCTGCCTGTCATCTGCTTGACAATTGCCAGCTGTGCTGCGTAATTCCTGCCTGCTCAGCTGCTTGATTATTGCCAGCTGAGCAGCATGATTCCTCACAGCTGAGTTCCATGATTATTGCCTGCTGACTGTTTGATTCGTGCCTACTCAGCTCTTTGTTTATTGCCTCCAGAGGCACATGATCAGTGTATGATAGCAAACATGATCAGCGCATGATCAGTCACATGATCAGCGCCATTAAGTCACGTGATCACTACATGATAGTCATGTGATCAGTCCATGCTCAGTCACGGTATCAGTGCATGATCAGCCACGTGATCAGTGCATGATCTGTCACATGATTAGTGTATGATCATCCACGTGATCAGTGCATGGGCAGTCATGTGATCAGTGCATGATATAGACGTGATCAGTGCATGATCAGCCACGTGATCAGTGCATGATCAGTCACCTGATGGGTGTATGATCATTCACGTGACCTGTACATGGTAGCTACATGATCATTGCATGATCAGCCACGTGAGTAGTGCATGATAGCCACGTGATCACTGCATGATCAGTCACGTGATCAGTGCATGATCAGTCATGTGACCAGTACATGGTAGCTGCGTGATCATGGCATGATCAGCCACGTGAGCAGTGCATGATAGCCACGTGATCAGTGCATGATCAGACACGTGATCAGTGCATGATCAGTCACGTGATCAGTGCATGATCAGCCACGTGATCAGTGCATGACCAGGCACGTGATCAGTGTATGTCAGCCACGTGATCAGTGCATGATAGCCACGTGATCAGTGCATGATCAGTCACGTGATCAGTGCATGATCAGTTACGTGATCAGTGTATGATCAGCCACGTGATCAGTGCATGATCAGCCACATGATCAGTGCTGCATGATCAGTTCATGATCAGTGTGATGGTCACCATGACCAGTACATGTAGCTACGTGATCATTGCATGATCAGCCACGTGATCAGTGCATGATAGCCACGTGATCAGTGCATGATAGCGTGATCAGTGCATGATCAGTCATGTGATCGTGTGTGATCAGCCACGTGATCAGTGCATGATATCCACGTGATCAGTGCATGACAGCCACGTGATCAGTGCATGATAGCCACGTGATCAGTGCATGATCAGTCACGTGATCATGTGTGATCAGCCACGTGATCAGTGCATGATCAATTACGTGATCAGTGCATGATCAGTCACGTGATCAGTACATGGTTGCTACGTGATCGTGCATGATCAGCCACGTGATCAGTGCATGATAGCCACGTGATCAGTGCATGATCAGTCACGTGATCAGTGCATGATCAGTCACGTGATCAGTGCATGATCATTTACGTGATCAGTGCATGATCAGTCACGTGACCAGTATATGGTTGCTACGTGATCATTGCATGACGAGCCACGTGATCAGTGCATGATAGCCACGTGATGTGTGCATGATTACGTGAGCAGAGTACAGTCAGCACGTGATCAGTGCATGATGCCACGTGATCAGTGCATGATATGTCACGTGACAGTGTGTGATCAGCCACGTGATCAGTGCATGATCAGCCACGTGATCAGTGCATGATAGCCACGTGATCAGTGCATGATCAGTCACGTGAGCAGTGCATGATCAGCCACGTGATCAGTGCATGAGTGCCGTGATCAGTGCATGATAGTCACGTGATCAGTGTGTGATCAGCCACGTGATCAGTGCATGATCAGCCACGTGATCAGTGCATGATCAGTCACGTGAGCAGTGTATGATCAGCCACGTGATCAGTGCATGAGTGCCACGTGATCAGTGCATGATAGTCACGTGACAGTGTGTGATCAGCCACGTGATCAGTGCATGATCAGCCACGTGATCAGTGCATGATCAGTCATGCATCAGTGCATGATCAGCCACGTGATCAGTGCATGATCAGTCACGTGATCAGTGTATGATCAGCCACGTGAACAGTGCATGCTCAGTCACGTGATCTGGGCCTGCTGAGCTGCGTGATTACTGTCTGCTCATCTGCTTGACAATTGCCAGCTGAGCTGCACGATTCCTGCCTGTCATCTGCTTGACAATTGCCAGCTGTGCTGCGTAATTCCTGCCTGCTCAGCTGCTTGATTATTGCCAGCTGAGCAGCATGATTCCTCACAGCTGAGTTCCATGATTATTGCCTGCTGACTGTTTGATTCGTGCCTACTCAGCTCTTTGTTTATTGCCTCCAGAGGCACATGATCAGTGTATGATAGCAAACATGATCAGCGCATGATCAGTCACATGATCAGCGCCATTAAGTCACGTGATCACTACATGATAGTCATGTGATCAGTCCATGCTCAGTCACGGTATCAGTGCATGATCAGCCACGTGATCAGTGCATGATCTGTCACAAGATTAGTGTATGATCATCCACGTGATCAGTGCATGGGCAGTCATGTGATCAGTGCATGATATAGACGTGAACAGTGCATGATCAGTCACGTGATCAGTGCATGATAGCCACGTGATCAGTGCATGATCAGTCACCTGATGGGTGTATGATCATTCACGTGACCTGTACATGGTAGCTACATGATCATTGCATGATCAGCCACGTGAGTAGTTCATGATAGCCACGTGATCACTGCATGATCAGTCACGTGATCAGTGCATGATCAGTCATGTGACCAGTACATGGTAGCTGCGTGATCATGGCATGATCAGCCACGTGAGCAGTGCATGATAGCCACGTGATCAGTGCATGATCAGACACGAGATCAGTGCATGATCAGTCACGTGATCAGTGCATGATCAGCCACGTGATCAGTGCATGACCAGGCACGTGATCAGTGTATGTCAGCCAAGTGATCAGTGCATGATAGCCACGTGATCAGTGCATGATCAGTCACGTGATCAGTGCATGATCAGTTATGTGATCAGTGTATGATCAGCCACGTGATCAGTGCATGATCAGCCACATGATCAGTGCATGATCAATTACGTGATCAGTGCATGATCAGTCATGACCAGTACATGGTAGCTACGTGATCATTGCCTGATCAGCCACGTGATCAGTGCATGATAGCCACGTGATCAGTGCATGATAGCCACGTGATCAGTGCATGATCAGTCATGTGATACGTGTGTGATCAGCCACGTGATCAGTGCATGATATCCACGTGATCAGTGCATGACAGCCACGTGATCAGTGCATGAGAGCCACGGGATCAGTGCATGATCAGTCACGTGATACATGTGTGATCAGCCACGTGATCAGTGCATGATGAGCCACGTGATCAGTGCAGGATCAATTACGTGATCAGTGCATGATCAGTCACGTGACCAGTACATGGTTGCTACGTGATCGTTGCATGATCAGCCACGTGAGCAGTGCATGATAGCCATGGTCAGTGCATGATCAGTCACGTGATCAGTACATGATCAGTCACGTGAACAGTGCATGATCATTTACGTGATCAGTGCATGATCAGTCACGTGACCAGTATATGGTTGCTACGTGATCATTCCATGACGAGCCACGTGAGCAGTGCATGATAGCCACGTGATGTGCATGAGTTACGTGAGCAGAGTATGATCAGCCACGTGATCAGTGCATGAGTGCCACGTGATCAGTGCATGATATGTCACGTGACAGGTGTGTGATCAGCCACGTGACAGTGCATGTTCAGCCACGTGATCAGTGCATGATCAGTCACGTGATCAGTGCATGATCAGCCACGTGATCAGTGCATGATGCCGTGATCAGTGCATGATCAGTCACGTGACAGTGTGTGATCAGCCACGTGATCAGTGCATGATCAGCCACGTGATCAGTGCATGATCAGCCACGTGATCAGTGCATGATCAGCCACGTGATCAGTGCATGATCAGACACGTGATCAGTGTATGATCAGCCACGTGAACAGTGCATGCTCAGTCACGTGATCTGGGCCTGCTGAGCTGCGTGATTACTGTCTGCTCATCTGCTTGACAATTGCCAGCTGAGCTGCACGATTCCTGCCTGTCATCTGCTTGACAATTGCCAGCTGTGCTGCGTAATTCCTGCCTGCTCAGCCTTGATTATTGCCAGCTGAGCAGCATGATTCCTCACAGCTGAGTTCCATGATTATTGCCTGCTGACTGTTTGATTCGTGCCTACTCAGCTCTTTGTTTATTGCCTCCAGAGGCACATGATCAGTGTATGATAGCAAACATGATCAGCGCATGATCAGTCACATGATCAGCGCCATTAAGTCACGTGATCACTACATGATAGTCATGTGATCAGTCCATGCTCAGTCACGGTATCAGTGCATGATCAGCCACGTGATCAGTGCATGATCTGTCACAAGATTAGTGTATGATCATCCACGTGATCAGTGCATGGGCAGTCATGTGATCAGTGCATGATATAGACGTGATCAGTGCATGATCAGTCTCGTGATCAGTGCATGATAGCCACGTGATCAGTGCATGATCAGTCACCTGATGGGTGTATAATCATTCACGTGACCTGTACATGGTAGCTACATGATCATTGCATGATCAGCCACGTGAGTAGTGCATGATAGCCACGTGATCACTGCATGATCAGTCACGTGATCAGTGCATGATCAGTCATGTGACCAGTACATGGTAGCTGCGTGATCATCGCATGATCAGCCACGTGAGCAGTGCATGATAGCCACGTGATCAGTGCATGATCACACACGAGATCAGTGCATGATCAGTCACGTGATCAGTGCATGATCAGCCACGTGATCAGTGCATGACCAGGCACGTGATCAGTGTATGTCCAGCCAAGTGATCAGTGCATGATAGCCACGTGATCAGTGCATGATCAGTCACGTGATCAGTGCATGATCAGTCATGTGATCAGTGCATGATCAGCCACGTGATCAGTGCATGATCAGCCACGTGATCAGTGCATGATCAATTACGTGTCAGTGCATGATCAGTCACGTGATGAGTACATGGTAGCTACGTGATCATTGCTGATCAGCCACGTGATCAGTGCATGATAGCCACGTGATCAGTGCATGATAGCCACGTGATCAGTGCATGATCAGTCATGTGATACGTGTGTGATCAGCCACGTGATCAGTGCATGATATCCACGTGATCAGTGCATGACAGCCACGTGATCAGTGCATGATAGCCACGTGATCAGTGCATGATCAGTCACGTGATATGTGTGATCAGCCACGTGATCAGTGCATGATGAGCCACGTGATCAGTGCATGATCAATTACGTGATCAGTGCATGATCAGTCACGTGACCAGTACATGGTTGCTACGTGATCAGTGCATGATCAGCCACGTGAGCAGTGCATGA
>NW_026894472.1:0-123377 GCF_032452875.1 Bos javanicus | reverse complement strand
TGAGCATGGACTGATCACATGACTATCATGTAGTGATCACGTGACTTAATGGCTCTGATCATGTGACTGATCATGCGCTGATCATGTTTGCTATCATACACTGATCACGTGCCTCTGGAGGCAATAAACAAAGAGCTGAGTAGGCACGAATCAAACTGTCAGCAGGCAATAATCATGGAACACAGTTGTGAGTAATCATGCTGCTCAGCTGGCAATAATCAAGCAGCTGAGCAGGCAGGAATTACGCAGCACAGCTGGCAATTGTCAAGCAGATGACAGGCAGGAATCGTGCAGCTCAGCTGGCAATTGTCAAGCAGATGAGCAGACAGTAATCACGCAGCTCAGCAGGCCCAGATCACGTGACTGAGCATGCACTGTTCACGTGGCTGATCATACACTGATCACGTGATGATCAGGCACTGATCACTTGGATATCATGCACTGATCACGAGACTGATCATGCACTGTTCACGTCTATATCATGCACTGATCACATGACTGCCCGTGCACTGATCACGTGGATGATCATACACTAATCTTGTGACAGATCATGCACTGATCACGTGGCTGATCACACACGTATCACATGACTGATCATGCACTGATCACGTGGCTATCATGCACTGATCCCTTGGCTGGACATACACTGATCACGTGCCTGGTCATGCACTGATCACGTGGCTGATCATGCACTGATCACGTGGCTATCATGCACTGCTCACGTGGCTGATCATGCCATGATCACGCAGCTACCATGTACTGGTCACATGACTGATCATGCACTGTTCACGTGACTGATCATGCAGTGATCACGTGGCTATCATGAACTACTCACTGGCTGATCATGCAATGATCATGTAGCTACCATGTACAGGTCACGTGAATGATCATACACCCATCAGGTGACTGATCATGCACTGATCACGTGGCTATCATGCACGGATCACGAGACTGATCATGCACTGTTCACGTCTATATCATGCACTGATCACATGACTGCCCGTGCACTGATCACGTGGATGATCATACACAAATCTTGTGACAGATCATGCACTGATCACGTGGCTGATCATGCACTGATACCGTGACTGAGCATGGACTGATCACATGACTATCATGTAGTGATCACGTGACTTAATGGCGCTGATCATGTGACTGATCATGCGCTGATCATGTTTGCTATCATACACTGATCATGTGCCTCTGGAGGCAATAAACAAAGAGCTGAGTAGGCACGAATCAAACAGTCAGCAGGCAATAATCATGGAACACAGGTGTGAGGAATCATGCTGCTCAGCTGGCAATAATCAAGCAGCTGAGCAGGCAGGAATTACGCAGCACAGCTGGCAATTGTCAAGCAGATGACAGGCAGGAATCGTGCAGCTCAGCTGGCAATTGTCAAGCAGATGAGCAGACAGTAATCACGCAGCTCAGCAGGCCCTGATCACGTGACTGAGCATGCACTGTTCACGTGGCTGATCATACACTGATCACGTGATGATCATGTACTGATCACTTGGATATCATGCACTGATCACGTGGCTGATCATACACTGTTCACGTGTCTGACCATGCACTGATCACGTGGCTGATCATACACTGCTCACGTAACTGATCATGCACTGATCACGTGGCTATCATGCACTGATCACGTGGCTGAACATGCACTGTTCACGTGGCTGATCACACACCTGTCACGTGACATATCATGCACTGATCACGTGGCACTCATGCACTGATCACGTGGCTGATCATACTCTGCTCACGTAACTCATGCACACATCACGTGGCTATCATGCACTGCTCACGTGGCTCGTCATGGAATGATCACGTAGCAACCATATACTGGTAACGTGACTGATCATGCAAAGATCACGTAAATGATCATGCACTGTTCACGTGACTGATCATGTACTGATCACGTGACTGATCATGCACTGACCACGTGGCTATCATGCTGTGCTCACGTGGCTGATCATGCAACGATCACGTAGCAACCATGTACTGGTCACGTGACTGATCATGCACTGATCACGTAATTGATCCTGCACTGATCACGTGGCTCATCATGCACTGATCACGTGGCTGATCACACATGTATCACGTGACTGATCATGCACTGATCCCGTGGCTCTCATGCACTGATCACGTGGCTGTCATGCACTGATCACGTGGATATCATGCACTGATCACGTGGCTGATCACACACGTATCACATGACTGATCATGCACTGATCACGTGGCTATCATGCACTGATCACGTGGCTATCATGCACTGATCATGTGGCTGATCAGGCAATGATCACATAGCTACCATGTACTGGTCACGTGACTGATCATGCACTGATCACGTAATTGATCATGCACTGATCATGTGGCTGATCATGCACTGATCACGTGGCTGATCATACACTGATCACATAACTGATCATGCACTGATCACCTGACTGATCATGCACTGATCACGTGGCTATCATGCACTGATCACTTGGCTGGACATACACTGATCACGTGCCTGGTCATGCACTGATCACGTGGCTGATCATGCACTGATCACGTGACTGATCATGCACTGATCTCGTGCCTGATCATGCACTGATCACGTGGCTATCATGCACTGCTCACGTGGCTGATCATGCCATGATCACGCAGCTACCATGTACTGGTCACATGACTGATCATGCACTGATCTCGTGCCTGATCATGCACTGATCACGTGGCTATCATGAACTACTCACTTGGCTGATCATGCAATGATCATGTAGCTACCATGTACAGGTCACGTGAATGATCATACACCCATCAGGTGACTGATCATGCACTGATCACGTGGCTATCATGCACTGATCACGAGACTGATCAAGCACTGTTCACGTCTATATCATGCACTGATCACATGACTGCCGTGCACTGATCACGTGGATGATCATACACTAATCTTGTGACAGATCATGCACTGATCACGTGGCTGATCATGCACTGATACCGTGACTGAGCATGGACTGATCACATGACTATCATGTAGTGATCACGTGACTTACTGGCGCTGATCATGTGACTGATCATGCGCTGATCATGTTTGCTATCATACACTGATCATGTGCCTCTGGAGGCAATAAACAAAGAGCTGAGTAGGCACGAATCAAACAGTCAGCAGGCAATAATCATGGAACTCAGCTGTGAGGAATCATGCTGCTCAGCTGGCAATAATCAAGCACCTGAGCAGGCAGGAATTACGCAGCACAGCTGGCAATTGTCAAGCAGATGACAGGCAGGAATCGTGCAGCTCAGCTGGCAATTGTCAAGCAGATGAGCAGACAGTAATCACGCAGCTCAGCAGGCCCAGATCACGTGACTGAGCATGCACTGTTCACGTGGCTGATCATACATTGTTCACGTGTCGGACCATGCACTGATCACGTGGCTGATCATACACTGCTCACGTAACTGATCATGCACTGATCACGTGGCTATCATGCACTGATCACGTGGCTGAACATGCACTGTTCACGTGCCTGATCACACACCTGTCACGTGACATATCATGCACTGATCACGTGGCACTCATGCACTGATCACGTGGCTGATCATACTCCTGCTGGCTTACGCACTGATCATGCACGCTGATCATGCACTTGGCAACGTCACTGTGGCTGATCACACACCTGTCACGTGACATATCATGCACTGATCACGTGGCACTCAGCACTGATCACGTGGCTGATCACCAATACATTACTACAACTGATCATGCACTGATCACGTGGCTATCATGCACTGATCACGTGGCTGAACATGCACTGTTCACGTGGCTGATCACACACCTGTCACGTGACATATCATGCACTGATCACGCTTGGCACTCATGCACTGATCACGTGGCTGATCATACTCTGCTCACGTAACTCATGCACACATCACGTGGCTATCATGCACTGCTCACGTGGCTCGTCATGGAATGATCACGCAGCAACCATATACTGGTAACGTGACTGATCATGCAAATCACGTAAATGATCATGCACTGTTCACGTGACTGATCATGTACTGATCACGTGACTGATCATGCACTGACCACATGGCTATCATGCTCTGCTCACGTGGCTGATCATAAAACGATCACGAGCAACCATGTACTGGTCACGTGACTGATCATGCACTGATCACGTAATTGATCCTGCACTGATCACGTGGCTCATCATGCACTGATCACGTGGCTGATCACACATGTATCACGTGACTGATCATGCACTGATCCCGTGGCTCTCATGCACTGATCACGTGGCTGGTCATGCACTGATCACGTGGCTATCATGCACTGATCACGTGGCTATCATGCACTGATCATGTGGCTGATCAGGCAATGATCACGTAGCTACCATGTACTTGTCACGTAACTGATCATGCACTGAGCACATAATTGATCATGCACTGATCATGTGGCTGATCATGCACTGATCACGTGGCTGATCATACACTGATCACATAACTGATCATGCACTGATCACGTGACTGATCATGCACTGATCACGTGGCTATCATGCACTGATCACTTGGCTGGACATACACTAATCACGTGCCTGGTCATGCACTGATCACGTGGCTGATCATGCACTGATCACGTGACTGATCATGCACTGATCTCACGTCTGATCATGCACTGATCACGTGGCTATCATGCACTGCTCACGTGGCTGATCATGAGATGATCACGCAGCTACCATGTACTGGTCACATGACTGATCATGCACTGATCACGTGACTGATCATGCAGTGATCACGTGGCTATCATGAACTACTCTCGTGGCTGAACATGCAATGATCATGTAGCTACCATGTACAGGTCACGTGAATGATCATACACCCATCAGGTGACTGATCATGCACTGATCACGTGGCTATCATGCACTGATCACGAGACTGATCAAGCACTGTTCACGTCTATATCATGCACTGATCACATGACTGCCCGTGCACTGATCACGTGGATGATCATACACTAATCTTGTGACAGATCATGCACTGATCACGTGGCTGATCATGCACTGATACCGTGACTGAGCATGGACTGATCACATGACTATCATGTAGTGATCACGTGACTTAATGGCGCTGATCATGTGACTGATCATGCGCTGATCATGTTTGCTATCATACAGTGATCATGTGCCTCTGGAGGCAATAAACAAAGAGCTGAGTAGGCACGAATCAAACAGTCAGCAGGCAAAATCATGGAACACAGGTGTGAGGAATCATGCTGCTCAGCTGGCAATAATCAAGCAGCTGAGCAGGCAGGAATTACGCAGCACAGCTGGCAATTGTCAAGCACATGACAGGCAGGAATCGTGCAGCTCAGCTGGCAATTGTCAAGCAGATGAGCAGACAGTAATCACGCAGCTCAGCAGGCCCAGATCACGTGACTGAGCATGCACTGTTCACGTGGCTGATCATACCCTGATCACGTGATGATCAGGCACTGATCACTTGGATATCATGCACTGATCACGAGACTGATCATGCACTGTTCACGTCTATATCATGCACTGATCACGTGACTGCCTGTGCACTGATCACGTGGATGATCATACACTAATCTTGTGACAGATCATGCACTGATCACGTGGCTGATCACACACGGATCACATGACTGATCATGCACTGATCACGTGGCTATCATGCACTGATCACGTGGCTATCATGCATTGACAACGTGGCTGATCATACACTGTTCACGTGTCTGACCATGCACTGATCACGTGGGTGATCATACACTGCTCACGTAACTGATCATGCACTGATCACGTGGCTATCATGCACTGATCACGTGGCTGAACATGCACTGTTCACGTGGCTGATCACACACCTGTCACGTGACATATCATGCACTGATCACGTGGCACTCATGCACTGATCACGTGGCTGATCATACTGATCACGAACTGATCATGCACTGATCACGTGGCTATCATGCACTGCTCACGTGGCTGATCACGCACCTGTTCGCGTGACTATCATGCACTGATCACGTGACATCATGTACTGATCACGGCTGATCATGCACCGATCACGTGGCTGATCATGCACTGATCACGCTGATCATGCACTGATCACGCGGCTGAACATGCACTGATCACGTGACTGACCATACACCTGTCACGTGACATCATGCACTGATCACGTGGCACTCATGCACTGATCACGTGGCTGATCATACTCTGCTCACGTAACTCATGCACATCACGTGGCTATCATGCACTGCTCACGTGGCTCGTCATGGAATGATCACGTAGCAACCATATACTGGTAACGTGACTGATCATGCAAAGATCACGGAAATGATCATGCACTGTTCACGTGACTGATCATGTACTGATCACGTGACTGATCATGCACTGACCACGTGGCTATCATGCCCTGCTCACGTGGCTGATCATGAAACGATCACGTAGCAACCATGTACTGGTCACGTGACTGATCATGCACTGATCACGTAACTGATCCTGCACGGATCACGTGGCTCATCATGCACTGATCACGTGGCTGATCACACATGCATCACGTGACTGATCATGCACTGATCCCGTGGCTCTCATGCACTGATCACGTGGCTGTCATGCACTGATCACGTGGCTATCATGCACTGATCACGTGGCTGATCATGCACTGATCACGTGGCTGATCAGGCAATGATCACGTAGCTACCATGCACTGGTCACGTGACTGATCATGCACTGATCACGTAATTGATCATGCACTGATCATGTGGCTGATCATGCACTGATCACGTGGCTGATCATACACTGATCACATAACTGATCATGCACTGATCACGTGACTGATCATGCACTGATCACGTGGCTATCATGCACTGATCACTTGGCTGGACATACACTAATCACGTGCCTGGTCATGCACTGATCACGTGGCTGATCATGCACTGATCACGTGACTGATCATGCACTGATCTCGCGTCTGATCATGCACTGATCACGTGGCTATCATGCACTGCTCACGTGGCTGATCATGCCATGATCACGCACCTACCATGTACTGGTCACATGACTGATCATGCACTGATCACGTGACTGATCATGCAGTGATCACGTGGCTATCATGAACTACTCTCGTGGCTGAACATGCAATGATCATGTAGCTACCATGTACAGGTCACGTGAATGATCATACACCCATCAGGTGACTGATCATGCACTGATCACGTGGCTGATCATACACGGATCACATGACTGATCATGCACTGTTCACGTCTATATCATGCACTGATCACGTGGCTGCCCATGCACTGATCACGCGGCTGATCATACACTGTTCCCGTGACTGATCATGCACTGATCACGTGGCTGATCATGCACTGCTACCGTAACTGATCATGCACTGATCACGTGGCTATCATGCACTGATCACGTGACTTAATGGCCTGATCACGTGACTGATCACGCGCTGATCATGTTTGCTATCATACACTGATCACGTGCCTCTCGATGCACTGATCAAAGAGCTGAGTGGCTGATCATACAGTCTGCAGGCACTAATCATGCACACTCACGTGTGAGCTATCATGCTGCTCAGCTGGCAATCATCAAGCAGCTGAGCAGGCAGGAATGACGCAGCACAGCTGGCAATTGTCAAGCAGATGACAGGCAGGAATCGTGCAGCTCAGCTGGCAATTGTCAAGCAGATGAGCAGACAGTAATCACGCAGCTCAGCAGGCCCAGATCACGTGAATGATCATGCACTGATCACGTGACTGATCATGTACTGATCACGTGACTGATCATGCACTGACCACGTGGCTATCATGCTCTGCTCACGTGGCTGATCATGCAACGATCACGTAGCAACCATGTACTGGTCACGTGGCTGATCATGCACTGATCACGTAATTGATCCTGCACTGATCACGTGGCTCATCATGCACTGATCACGTGGCTGATCACACATGTATCACGTGACTGATCATGCACTGATCACGTGCTGATCATGCACTGATCACGTGGCTATCATGCACTGATCATGTGGCTGATCAGACACTGATCACGTGGCTGACCATGTACTGGTCACGTGACTGATCATGCACTGATCACGTAATTGATCATGCACTGATCACGCGGCTGATCATGCACTGATCACGTGGCTGATCACACACTGATCACGTAACTGATCATGCACCTGATCACGTGACTATCATGCACTGATCACGTGGCAATCATGCACTGATCACGTGGCTGGTCATACACTGATCACGTGACTCATGCACTGATCACGTGACTGATCATGCACTGATCTCGTGTCTCGATCATGCACTGATCACGTGGCTATCATGCACTGCTCACGTGGCTGATCATGCCATGATCACGTGGCTACCATGTACTGGTCACATGACTGATCATGCACTGATCACGTGACTGATCATGCAGTGATCACGTGTCTATCATGAACTACTCACGTGGCTGATCATGCAATGATCATGTAGCTACCATGTACAGGTCACGTGAATGATCATACACCCATCAGGTGACTGATCATGCACTGATCACGTGGCTCATCATGAACTGATCACGTGGCTGATCACACATGTACACGTGACTGATCATGCACTGATCACGTGGATCTCATGCACTGATCACGTGGATGATCATGCACTAATCTTGTGACTATCATGCACTGATCACGTGGCTGATCATGCACTGATACCGTGACTGAGCATGGACTGATCACATGACTATCATGTACTGATCACGTGACTATAATGCGCTGATCATGTGACTGATCATGCGCTGATCATGTTGCTATCATGCACTGATCACGTGCCTCAGGAGGCAATAAACAAGTGAGCTGAGTAGGCACGAATCATAGTGGCTAATCATGGACTGATCAGGTGGCTG
The DNA here is from genome assembly GCF_032452875.1 of Bos javanicus. Classification (NCBI taxonomy): domain Eukaryota; kingdom Metazoa; phylum Chordata; class Mammalia; order Artiodactyla; family Bovidae; genus Bos; species Bos javanicus. The sequence goes on along the minus strand of NW_026894472.1, from coordinate 114,474 downwards.
ATCATGCTGCTCACATAACTGAGCAAGCAGCTGAGCAGGTGACAGATTACGCACTGATCACGCTGGCAATCAAGCACCGATGACATGGCAGATCGTGGACTGCTCAGCTGGCTGGTCAAGCACTGATGACGGCAGATCATGCAGTAATCACGCAGCTCAGCAGGCCCAGATCACGTGACTGAGCATGCACTGTCCACGTGGCTATCATGCCCTCACGTGGCTGACATGCATGATCAGGCACCTACATGTACTGTCACTTGGATGATCATGCACTGATCACGAGACTGATCATGCACTGTTCACGTCGATATCATGACTATCACGTGGCTGATCATGCACTGATCTGTAGCTACCGTGCACTGATCACGTGAATGATCATACACTAATCTTGTGACAGATCATGCACTGATCACGTTGCTGATCACACACGTATCACATGACTGATCATGCACTGATCACGTGGCTATCATGCACTGATCACGTGGCTATCATGCATTGACAACGTGGCTGATCATACACTGTTCACGGGTCTGACCTTGCACTGATCACGTGGCTGATCATACACTGCTCACGTAACTGATCATGCACTGATCACGTGGCTATCATGCACTGATCACGTGGCTGAACATGCACTGTTCACGTGGCTGATCACACACCTGTCACGTGACATATCATGCACTGATCACGTGGCACTCATGCACTGATCACGTGGCTGATCATACTCTGCTCACGTAACTCATGCACACATCACGTGGCTATCATGCACTGCTCACGTGGCTGTCATGGAATGATCACGTAGCAACCATATACTGGTAACGTGACTGATCATGCAAAGATCACGTAAATGATCATGCACTGTTCACGTGACTGATCATGTACTGATCACGTGACTGATCATGCACTGACCACGTGGCTACCATGCTCTGCTCACGTGGCTGATCATGCACGATCACGTAGCAACCATGTACTGGTCACGTGACTGATCATGCACTGATCACGTAACTGATCCTGCACGGATCACGTGGCTCATCATGCACTGATCACGTGGCTGATCACACATGCATCACGTGACTGATCATGCACTGATCACGTGGCTATCATGCACTGATCACGTGGCTATCATGCACTGATCATGTGGCTGATCAGGCAATGATCACATAGCTACCATGTACTTGTCACGTGACTGATCATGCACTGATCACGTAATTGATCATGCACTGATCACGTGGCTGATCATGCACTGATCACGTGGCTGATCACACACTGATCACATAACTGATCATGCACTGATCACGTGACTGATCATGCACTGATCACGTGGCTATCATGCACTGATCACTTGGCTGACATACACTGATCACGTGCCTGATCATGCACTGATCACGTGGCTGATCATGCACTGATCACGTGACTGATCATGCACTGATCTCGTGTCTGATCATGCACTGATCACGTGGCTATCATGCACTGATCACGTGGCTGATCATGCCATGATCACGCAGCTACCATGTACTGGTCACATGACTGATCATGCACTGATCACGTGACTGATCATGCAGTGATCACGTGGCTATCATGAACTACTCACGTGGCTGATCATGCAATGATCATGTAGCTACCATGTACAGGTCACGTGAATGATCATACACCCATCAGGTGACTGATCATGCACTGATCACGTGGCTATCATGCACTGATCACGAGACTGATCATGCACTGTTCACGTCTATATCATGCACTGATCACATGACTGCCCGTGCACTGATCACGTGGATGATCATACACTAATCTTGTGACAGATCATGCACTGATCACGTGGCTGATCATGCACTGATACCGTGACTGAGCATGGACTGATCACATGACTATCATGTAGTGATCACGTGACTTAATGGCGCTGATCATGTGACTGATCATGCGCTGATCATGTTTGCTATCATACACTGATCATGTGCCTCTGGAGGCAATAAACAAAGAGCTGAGTAGGCACGAATCAAACAGTCAGCAGGCAATAATCATGGAACTCAGGTGTGAGGAATCATGCTGCTCAGCTGGCAATAATCAAGCAGCTGAGCAGGCAGGAATTACGCAGCACAGCTGGCAATTGTCAAGCAGATGACAGGCAGGAATCGTGCAGCTCAGCTGGCAATTGTCAAGCAGATGAGCAGACAGTAATCACGCAGCTCAGCAGGCCCAGATCACGTGACTGAGCATGCACTGTTCACGTGGCTGATCATACCCTGATCACGTGATGATCATGCACTGATCACTTGGATATCATGCACTGATCACGTGGCTGATCATGCACTGTTCACGTGTCTGATCATGCACTGATCACGTGGCTGATCATGCACTGATCACGTGGATGATCATGCACTGATCACGTGACTGATCATGCACTGATCACGTGGCTGATCACACACTGATCACGTGACTGATCATGCACTGATCACGTGGCTATCATGCACTGATCACGTGGCTATCATGCACTGATCACGTGGCTGATCATACACTGTTCACGTGGCTGATCATGCACTGATCACGTGGCTGATCATGCACTGATCACGTAACTGATCATGCACTGATCACGTGGCTATCATGCACTGATCACGTGGCTGATCATGCACTGATCACGTGGCTGATCACACACTGTCACGTGACATATCATGCACTGATCACGTGGCACTCATGCACTGATCACGTGGCTGATCATACACTGATCACGTGACTCATGCACACATCACGTGGCTATCATGCACTGATCACGTGGCTCGTCATGCAATGATCACGTAGCAACCATATACTGGTCACGTGACTGATCATGCACTGATCACGTAAATGATCATGCACTGTTCACGTGACTGATCATGCACTGATCACGTGACTGATCATGCACTGATCACGTGGCTATCATGCACTGCTCACGTGGCTGATCATGCAACGATCACGTAGCAACCATGTACTGGTCACGTGACTGATCATGCACTGATCACGTAACTGATCATGCACTGATCACGTGGCTCATCATGCACTGATCACGTGGCTGATCACACATGATCACGTGACTGATCATGCACTGATCACGTGGCTATCATGCACTGATCACGTGGCTGTCATGCACTGATCACGTGGATATCATGCACTGATCACGTGGCTGATCACACACGTATCACATGACTGATCATGCACTGATCACGTGGCTATCATGCACTGATCACGTGGCTATCATGCACTGATCACGTGGCTGATCATGCAATGATCACGTAGCTACCATGTACTGGTCACGTGACTGATCATGCACTGATCACGTAACTGATCATGCACTGATCACGTGGCTGATCATGCACTGATCACGTGGCTGATCATGCACTGATCACGACTGATCATGCACTGATCACGTGACTGATCATGCACTGATCACGTGGCTATCATGCACTGATCACTTGGCTGACATACACTGATCACGTGCCTGATCATGCACTGATCACGTGGCTGATCATGCACTGATCACGTGACTGATCATGCACTGATCACGTGGCTGATCATGCACTGATCACGTGGCTATCATGCACTGATCACGTGGCTGATCATGCATGATCACGCAGCTACCATGTACTGGTCACATGACTGATCATGCACTGATCACGTGACTGCTAATGACTGACTGCATATATGCACTATCACGGCTGATCATGCACTGATCATGTGGCTATCATGCACTGGTCACGTGAATGATCATACACTGATCACGTGACTGATCATGCACTGATCACGTGGCTGATCATGCACTGATCACGTGACTGATCATGCACTGATCACGTGGCTGATCATGCACTGATCACGTGGCTATCATGCACTGATCACGTGGCTGATCATACACTGTTCACGTGTCTGACCATGCACTGATCACGTGGCTGATCATACACTGCTCATGTAACTGATCATGCACTGATCACGTGGCTATCATGCACTGATCACGTGGCTGAACATGCACTGTTCACGTGGCTGATCACACACCTGTCACGTGACATATCATGCACTGATCACGTGGCACTCATGCACTGATCACGTGGCTGATCATACTCTGCTCACGTAACTCATGCACTGATCACGTGGCTATCATGCACTGCTCACGTGGCTGATCATGCAATGATCACGTAGCAACCATATACTGGTCACGTGACTGATCATGCACTGATCACGTAAATGATCATGCACTGATCACGTGACTGATCATGCACTGATCACGTGACTGATCATGCACTGATCACGTGGCTATCATGCTCTGATCACGTGGCTGATCATGCACGATCACGTAGCAACCATGTACTGGTCACGTGACTGATCATGCACTGATCACGTAATTGATCCTGCACTGATCACGTGGCTCATCATGCACTGATCACGTGGCTGATCACACATGTATCACGTGACTGATCATGCACTGATCACGTGGCTATCATGCACTGATCACGTGGCTATCATGCACTGATCACGTGGCTGATCATGCAATGATCACGTGCATGCCATGTACTGGTCACGTGACTGATCATGCACTGATCACGTAACTGATCATGCACTGATCACGTGGCTGATCATGCACTGATCACGTGGCTGATCACACACTGATCACGTGACTGATCATGCACTGATCACGTGACTGATCATGCACTGATCACGTGGCTATCATGCACTGATCACGTGGCTGATCATACACTGATCACGTGCCTGATCATGCACTGATCACGTGGCTGATCATGCACTGATCACGTGACTGATCATGCACTGATCACGTGACTGATCATGCACTGATCACGTGGCTATCATGCACTGCTCACGTGGCTGATCATGCCATGATCACGCAGCTACCATGTACTGGTCACATGACTGATCATGCACTGATCACGTGACTGATCATGCACTGATCACGTGGCTATCATGCACTACTCACGTGGCTGATCATGCAATGATCATGTAGCTACCATGTACAGGTCACGTGAATGATCATACACCCATCAGGTGACTGATCATGCACTGATCACGTGGCTATCATGCACTGATCACGAGACTGATCATGCACTGATCACGTCTATATCATGCACTGATCACATGACTGCCCATGCACTGATCACGTGGATGATCATACACTAATCTTGTGACAGATCATGCACTGATCACGTGGCTGATCATGCACTGATACCGTGACTGAGCATGGACTGATCACATGACTATCATGTACTGATCACGTGACTTAATGGCGCTGATCATGTGACTGATCATGCGCTGATCATGTTTGCTATCATACACTGATCATGTGCCTCTGGAGGCAATAAACAAAGAGCTGAGTAGGCACGAATCAAACAGTCAGCAGGCAATAATCATGGAACTCAGGTGTGAGGAATCATGCTGCTCAGCTGGCAATAATCAAGCAGCTGAGCAGGCAGGAATTACGCAGCACAGCTGGCAATTGTCAAGCAGATGACAGGCAGGAATCGTGCAGCTCAGCTGGCAATTGTCAAGCAGATGAGCAGACAGTAATCACGCAGCTCAGCAGGCCCAGATCACGTGACTGAGCATGCACTGTTCACGTGGCTGATCATACACTGATCACGTGATGATCATGCACTGATCACTTGGATATCATGCACTGATCACGTGGCTGATCATGCACTGTTCACGTGTATATCATGCACTGATCACGTGGCTGATCATGCACTGATCACGTGGATGATCATGCACTGATCACGTGACTGATCATGCACTGATCACGTGGCTGATCATGCACTGATCACGTGACTGATCATGCACTGATCACGTGGCTATCATGCACTGATCACGTGGCTATCATGCACTGATCACGTGGCTGATCATGCACTGATCACGTGACTGATCATGCACTGATCACGTGGCTGATCATGCACTGCTCACGTAACTGATCATGCACTGATCACGTGGCTATCATGCACTGATCACGTGGCTGATCATGCACTGATCACGTGGCTGATCATGCACTGTCACGTGACTGATCATGCACTGATCACGTGGCATCATGCACTGATCACGTGGCTGATCATGCACTGATCACGTAACTCATGCACTCATCACGTGGCTATCATGCACTGATCACGTGGCTGATCATGCAATGATCACGTAGCAACCATATACTGGTCACGTGACTGATCATGCACTGATCACGTAAATGATCATGCACTGATCACGTGACTGATCATGCACTGATCACGTGACTGATCATGCACTGATCACGTGGCTATCATGCACTGATCACGTGGCTGATCATGCAACGATCACGTAGCAACCATGTACTGATCACGTGACTGATCATGCACTGATCACGTGGCTGATCATGCACTGATCACGTGGCTGATCATGCACTGATCACGTGGCTGATCACACATGATCACGTGACTGATCATGCACTGATCACGTGGCTCTCATGCACTGATCACGTGGCTGTCATGCACTGATCACGTGGATATCATGCACTGATCACGTGGCTGATCACACGTATCACATGACTGATCATGCACTGATCACGTGGCTATCATGCACTGATCACGTGGCTATCATGCACTGATCACGTGGCTGATCATGCAATGATCACGTAGCTACCATGTACTGTCACGTGACTGATCATGCACTGATCACGTAATGATCATGCACTGATCACGTGGCTGATCATGCACTGATCACGTGGCTGATCATACACTGATCACGTAACTGATCATGCACTGATCACGTGACTGATCATGCACTGATCACGTGGCTATCATGCACTGATCACGTGGCTGGACATGCACTGATCACGTGCCTGATCATGCACTGATCACGTGGCTGATCATGCACTGATCACGTGACTGATCATGCACTGATCACGTGCTGATCATGCACTGATCACGTGGCTATCATGCACTGATCACGTGGCTGATCATGCCATGATCACGCAGCTATCATGTACTGATCACATGACTGATCATGCACTGATCACGTGACTGATCATGCACTGATCACGTGGCTATCATGCACTATCACGTGGCTGATCATGCAATGATCATGTAGCTACATGTACAGGTCACGTGAATGATCATGCACCCATCACGTGACTGATCATGCACTGATCACGTGGCTGATCACACACTGATCACGTGACTGATCATGCACTGATCACGTGGCTGATCATGCACTGATCACGTGGCTATCATGCACTGATCACGTGGCTGATCATACACTGTTCACGTGTCTGATCATGCACTGATCACGTGGCTGATCATACACTGATCACGTAACTGATCATGCACTGATCACGTGGCTATCATGCACTGATCACGTGGCTGAACATGCACTGTTCACGTGGCTGATCACACACCTGTCACGTGACATATCATGCACTGATCACGTGGCACTCATGCACTGATCACGTGGCTGATCATACTCTGCTCACGTAACTCATGCACACATCACGTGGCTATCATGCACTGCTCACGTGGCTCGTCATGGAATGATCACGTAGCAACCATATACTGGTCACGTGACTGATCATGCACTGATCACGTAAATGATCATGCACTGTTCACGTGACTGATCATGCACTGATCACGTGACTGATCATGCACTGATCACGTGGCTATCATGCACTGCTCACGTGGCTGATCATGCAACGATCACGTAGCAACCATGTACTGGTCACGTGACTGATCATGCACTGATCACGTAATTGATCATGCACTGATCACGTGGCTCATCATGCACTGATCACGTGGCTGATCACACATGTATCACGTGACTGATCATGCACTGATCACGTGGCTATCATGCACTGATCACGTGGCTGTCATGCACTGATCACGTGGATATCATGCACTGATCACGTGGCTGATCACACACGTATCACGTGACTGATCATGCACTGATCACGTGGCTATCATGCACTGATCACGTGGCTATCATGCACTGATCACGTGGCTGATCATGCACTGATCACGTAGCTATCATGCACTGGTCACGTGACTGATCATGCACTGATCACGTAACTGATCATGCACTGATCACGTGGCTGATCATGCACTGATCACGTGGCTGATCACACACTGATCACGTAACTGATCATGCACTGATCACGTGACTGATCATGCACTGATCACGTGGCTATCATGCACTGATCACGTGACTGATCATGCACTGATCACGTCTATATCATGCACTGATCACATGACTGCCCATGCACTGATCACGTGGATGATCATACACTAATCATGTGACAGATCATGCACTGATCACGTGGCTGATCATGCACTGATACCGTGACTGAGCATGGACTGATCACATGACTATCATGTAGTGATCACGTGACTTAATGGCGCTGATCATGTGACTGATCATGCGCTGATCATGTTTGCTATCATACACTGATCATGTGCCTCTGGAGGCAATAAACAAAGAGCTGAGTAGGCACAAATCAAACAGTCAGCAGGCAATAATCATGGAACTCAGCTGTGAGGAATCATGCTGCTCAGCTGGCAATAATCAAGCAGCTGAGCAGGCAGGAATTACGCAGCACAGCTGGCAATTGTCAAGCAGATGACAGGCAGGAATCGTGCAGCTCAGCTGGCAATTGTCAAGCAGATGAGCAGACAGTAATCACGCAGCTCAGCAGGCCCTGATCACGTGACTGAGCATGCACTGTTCACGTGGCTGATCATACACTGATCACGTGTCTGATCATGCACTGATCACGTGGCTGATCATGCACTGATCACGTAACTGATCATGCACTGATCACGTGGCTATCATGCACTGATCACGTGGCTGATCATGCACTGATCACGTGGCTGATCACACACTGTCACGTGACATATCATGCACTGATCACGTGGCACTCATGCACTGATCACGTGGCTGATCATACACTGATCACGTAACTGATCATGCACTGATCACGTGGCTGATCATGCACTGATCACGTGGCTGATCACACACTGATCACGTGACTGATCATGCACTGATCACGTGGCATCATGCACTGATCACGTGGCTGATCATACACTGATCACGTAACTGATCATGCACTGATCACGTGGCTATCATGCACTGATCACGTGGCTGAACATGCACTGTTCACGTGGCTCATCACACACCTGTCACGTGACATATCATGCACTGATCACGTGGCACTCATGCACTGATCACGTGGCTGATCATACTCTGCTCACGTAACTCATGCACACATCACGTGGCTATCATGCACTGCTCACGTGGCTCGTCATGGAATGATCACGTAGCAACCATATACTGGTAACGTGACTGATCATGCAAAGATCTCGTAAATGATCATGCAGTGTTCACGTGACTGATCATGCACTGATCACGTGACTGATCATGCACTGACCACATGGCTATCATGCTCTGCTCACGTGGCTGATCATAAAACGATCACGTAGCAACCATGTACTGGTCACGTGACTGATCATGCACTGATCACGTAATTGATCCTGCACTGATCCCGTGGCTCTCATGCACTGATCACGTGGCTGATCATGCACTGATCACGTGGATATCATGCATTGATCACGTGGTTGATCACACACGTATCACATGACTGATCATGCACTGATCACGTGGCTATCATGCACTGATCACGTGGCTATCATGCACTGATCATGTGGCTGATTAGGCAATGATCACGTAGCTACCATGTACTGGTCACGTGACTGATCATGCACTGATCACGTAATTGATCATGCACTGATCATGTGGCTGATCATGCACTGATCACGTGGCTGATCACACACTGATCACATAACTGATCATGCACTGATCACGTGACTGATCATGCACTGATCACGTGGCTATCATGCACTGATCACTTGGCTGGACATACACTGATCACGTGCCTGGTCATGCACTGATCACGTGGCTGATCATGCACTGATCACGTGACTGATCATGCACTGATCTCGTGTCTGATCATGCACTGATCACGTGGCTATCATGCACTGCTCACGTGGCTGATCATGCCATGATCACGCAGCTACCATGTACTGGTCACATGACTGATCATGCACTGATCACGTGACTGATCATGCATTGATCACGTGTCTATCATGAACTACTCACGTGGCTGATCATGCAATGATCATGTAGCTACCATGTACAGGTCACGTGAATGATCATACACCCATCAGGTGACTGATCATGCACTGATCACGTGGCTATCATGCACTGATCACGAGACTGATCATGCACTGTTCACGTCTATATCATGCACTGATCACATGACTGCCCGTGCACTGATCACGTGGATGATCATACACTAATCTTGTGACAGATCATGCACTGATCACGTGGCTGATCATGCACTGATACCGTGACTGAGCATGGACTGATCACATGACTATCATGTAGTGATCACGTGACTTAATGGCGCTGATCATGTGACTGATCATGCGCTGATCATGTTTGCTATCATACACTGATCATGTGCCTCTGGAGGCAATAAACAAAGAGCTGAGTAGGCACGAATCAAACAGTCAGCAGGCAATAATCATGGAACTCAGGTGTGAGGAATCATGCTGCTCAGCTGGCAATAATCAAGCAGCTGAGCAGGCAGGAATTACGCAGCACAGCTGGCAATTGTCAAGCAGATGACAGGCAGGAATCGTGCAGCTCAGCTGGCAATTGTCAAGCAGATGAGCAGACAGTAATCACGCAGCTCAGCAGGCCCAGATCACGTGACTGAGCATGCACTGTTCACGTGGCTGATCATACACTGATCACGTGATGATCATGCACTGATCACTTGGATATCATGCACTGATCACGTGGCTGATCATACACTGTTCACGTGTCTGACCATGCACTGATCACGTGGCTGATCATACACTGCTCACGTAACTGATCATGCACTGATCACGTGGCTATCATGCACTGATCACGTGGCTGAACATGCACTGTTCACGTGGCTGATCACACACCTGTCACGTGACATATCATGCACTGATCACGTGGCACTCATGCACTGATCACGTGGCTGATCATACTCTGCTCACGTAACTCATGCACACATCACGTGGCTATCATGCACTGCTCATGTGGCTCGTCATGGAATGATCACGTAGCAACCATATACTGGTAACGTGACTGATCATGCAAAGATCACGTAAATGATCATGCACTGTTCACGTGACTGATCATGTACTGATCACGTGACTGATCATGCACTGACCACATGGCTATCATGCTCTGCTCACGTGGCTGATCATAAAACGATCACGTAGCAACCATGTACTGGTCACGTGACTGATCATGCACTGATCACGTAATTGATCCTGCACTGATCACGTGGCTCATCATGCACTGATCACGTGGCTGATCACACATGTATCACGTGACTGATCATGCACTGATCCCGTAGCTCTCATGCACTGATCACGTGGCTGTCATGCACTGATCACCTGGCTATCATGCACTGATCACGTGGCTATCAAGCACTGATCATGTGGCTGATCAGGCAATGATCACGTAGCTACCATGTACTTGTCACGTAACTGATCATGCACTGAGCACGTAATTGATCATGCACTGATCATGTGGCTGATCATGCACTGATCACGTGGCTGGTCATACACTGATCACATAACTGATCATGTACTGATCACGTGACTGATCATGCACTGATCACGTGGCTATCATGCACTGATCACTTGGCTGGACATACACTAATCACGTGCCTGGTCATGCACTGATCACGTGGCTGATCATGCACTGATCACGTGACTGATCATGCACTGATCACGTCTGATCATGCACTGATCACGTGGCTATCATGCACTGCTCACGTGGCTGATCATGAGATGATCACGCAGCTACCATGTACTGGTCACATGACTGATCATGCACTGATCACGTGACTGATCATGCACTGATCCCGTGGCTATCATGCACTGATCACGTGGCTGTCATGCACTGATCACGTGGATATCATGCACTGATCACGTGGCTGATCACACACGTATCACATGACTGATCATGCACTGATCACGTGGCTATCATGCACTGATCACGTGGCTATCATGCACTGATCATGTGGCTGATCAGGCAATGATCACATAGCTACCATGTACTGGTCACGTGACTGATCATGCACTGATCACGTAATTGATCATGCACTGATCATGTGGCTGATCATGCACTGATCACGTGGCTGATCATACACTGATCACATAACTGATCATGCACTGATCACGTGACTGATCATGCACTGATCACGTGGCTATCGTGCACTGATCACTTGGCTGAACATACACTGATCACGTGCCTGGGCATGCACTGATCACGTGGCTGATCATGCACTGATCACGTGACTGATCATGCACTGATCTCGTGCCTGATCATGCACTGATCACGTGGCTATCATGCACTGCTCACGTGGCTGATCATGCCATGATCACGCAGCTACCATGTACTGGTCACATGACTGATCATGCACTGATCACGTGACTGATCATACAGTGATCACGTGGCTATCATGAACTACTCACTTGGCTGATCATGCAATGATCATGTAGCTACCATGTACAGGTCACGTGAATGATCATACACCCATCAGGTGACTGATCATGCACTGATCACGTGGCTATCATGCACTGATCACGAGACTGATCAAGCACTGTTCACGTCTATATCATGCACTGGTCACATGACTACCCGTGCACTGATCACGTGGATGATCATACACTAATCTTGTGACAGATCATGCACTGATCACGTGGCTGATCATGCACTGATACCGTGACTGAGCATGGACTGATCACATGACTATCATGTACTGATCACGTGACTTAATGGCGCTGATCATGTGACTGATCATGCGCTGATCATGTTTGCTATCATACAGTGATCATGTGCCTCTGGAGGCAATAAACAAAGAGCTGAGTAGGCACGAATCAAACAGTCAGCAGGCAATAATCATGGAACTCAGCTGTGAGGAATCATGCTGCTCAGCTGGCAATAATCAAGCAGCTGAGCAGGCAGGAATTACGCAGCACAGCTGGCAATTGTCAAGCAGATGACAGGCAGGAATCGTGCAGCTCAGCTGGCAATTGTCAAGCAGATGAGCAGACAGTAATCACGCAGCTCAGCGGGCCCAGATCACGTGACTGAGCATGCACTGTTCACGTGGCTGATCATACACTGTTCACGTGTCTGACCATGCACTGTTCACGTGGCTCATCACACACCTGTCATGTGACATATCATGCACTGATCACGTGGCACTCATGCACTGATCACGTGGCTGATCATACTCTGCTCACGTAACTCATGCACACATCACGTGGCTATCATGCACTGCTCACGTGGCTCGTCATGGAATGATCACGTAGCAACCATATACTGGTAACGTGACTGATCATGCAAAGATCACATAAATGATCATGCACTGTTCACGTGACTGATCATGTACTGATCACGTGACTGATCATGCACTGACCACATGGCTATCATGCTCTGCTCACGTGGCTGATCATAAAACGATCACGTAGCAACCATGTACTGGTTACGTGACTGATCATGCACTGATCACGTAATTGATCCTGCACTGATCACGTGGCTCATCATGCACTGATCACGTGGCTGATCACACATGTATCACGTGACTGATCATGCACTGATCCCGTGGCTCTCATGCACTGATCACGTGGCTGTCATGCACTGATCACCTGGCTATCATGCACTGATCACGTGGCTATCAAGCACTGATCATGTGGCTGATCAGGCAATGATCACGAAGCTACCATGTACTTGTCACGTAACTGATCATGCACTGAGCACGTAATGATCATGCACTGATCATGTGGCTGATCATGCACTGATCACGTGGCTGATCATACACTGATCACATAACTGATCATGTACTGATCACGTGACTGATCATGCACTGATCACGTGGCTATCATGCACTGATCACTTGGCTGGACATACACTAATCACGTGCCTGGTCATGCACTGATCACGTGGCTGATCATGCACTGATCACGTGACTGATCATGCACTGATCTCACGTCTGATCATGCACTGATCACGTGGCTATCATGCACTGCTCACGTGGCTGATCATGAGATGATCACGCAACTACCATGTACTGGTCACATGACTGATCATGCACTGATCACGTGACTGATCATGAAGTGATCACGTGGCTATCATGAACTACTCACTTGGCTGATCATGCAATGATCATGTAGCTACCATGTACAGGTCACGTGAATGATCATACACCCATCAGGTGACTGATCATGCACTGATCACGTGGCTATCATGCACTGATCACGAGACTGATCAAGCACTGTTCACGTCTATATCATGCACTGATCACATGACTGCCCGTGCACTGATCACGTGGATGATCATACACTAATTTTGTGACAGATCATGCACTGATCACGTGGCTGATCATGCACTGATACGGTGACTGAGCATGGACTGATCACATGACTATCATGTAGTGATCACGTGACTTAATGGCGCTGATCATGTGACTGATCATGCGTTGATCATGTTTGCTATCATACAGTGATCATGTGCCTCTGGAGGCAATAAACAAAGAGCTGAGTAGGCACGAATCAAACAGTCAGCAGGCAATAATCATGGAACACAGGTGTGAGGAATCATGCTGCTCAGCTGGCAATAATCAAGCAGCTGAGCAGGCAGGATTTACGCAGAACAGCTGGCAATTGTCAAGCAGATGACAGGCAGGAATCGTGCAGCTCAGCTGGCAATTGTCAAGCAGATGAGCAGACAGTAATCACGCAGCTCAGCAGGCCCAGATCACGTGACTGAGCATGCACTGTTCACGTGGCTGATCATACACTGATCACGTGATGATCAGGCACTGATCACTTGGATATCATGCACTGATCACGAGACTGATCATGCACTGTTCACGTCTATATCATGCACTGATCACATGACTGCCCGTGCACTGATCACGTGGATGATCATACACTAATCTTGTGACAGATCATGCACTGATCACGTGGCTGATCACACACGTATCACATGACTGATCATGCACTGATCACGTGGCTATCATGCACTGATCACGTGGCTATCATGCATTGATCACGTGGCTGATCATACACTGTTCACGTGTCTGACCATGCACTGATCACGTGGCTGATCATACACTGCTCACGTAACTGATCATGCACTGATCACGTGGCTATCATGCACTGATCACGTGGCTGAACATGCACTGTTCACGTGGCTGATCACACACCTGTCACGTGACATATCATGCACTGATCACGTGGCACTCATGCACTGATCACGTGGCTGATCATACTCTGCTCACGTAACTCATGCACACATCACGTGGCTATCATGCACTGCTCACGTGGCTCTTCATGGAATGATCACGTAGCAACCATATACTGGTAACGTGACTGATCATGCAAAGATCACGTAAATGATCATGCACTGTTCACGTGACTGATCATGTACTGATCACGTGACTGATCATGCACTGACCACGTGGCTATCATGCTCTGCTCACGTGGCTGATCATGCAACGATCACGTAGCAACCATGTACTGGTCACGTGACTGATCATGCACTGATCACGTAATTGATCCTGCACTGATCACGTGGCTCATCATGCACTGATCACGTGGCTGATCACACATGTATCACGTGACTGATCATGCACGGATCCCGTGGCTCTCATGCACTGATCACGTGGCTGTCATGCACTGATCACGTGGATATCATGCACTGATCACGTGGCTGATCACACACGTATCACATGACTGATCAGGCACTGATCACGTGTCTATCATGCACTGATCACGTGGTTATCATGCACTGATCACGTGGCTGATCATGCCATGATCACGCACCTACCATGTACTGGTCACATGACTGATCATGCACTGATCCCTTGGCTCTCATGCACTGATCACGTGGCTGTCATGCACTGATCACGTGGATATCATGCATTGATCACGTGGTTGATCACACACAGATCACATGACTGATCATGCACTGATCACGTGGCTATCATGCACTGATCACGTGGCTATCATGCACTGATCATGTGGCTGATCAGGCAATGATCACGTAGCTACCTTGTACTGGTCACGTATCTGATCATGCACTGAGCACGTAATTGATCATGCACTGATCATGTGGCTGATCATGCACTGATCACGTAATTGATCCTGCACTGATCACGTGGGTCATCATGCACTGATCACGTGGCTGATCACACATGTATCACGTGACTGATCATGCACTGATCCCGTGGCTCTCATGCACTGATCACGTGGATATCATGCACTGATCACGTGGCTGATCACACACGTATCACATGACTGATCATGCACTGATCACGTGGCTATCATGCACTGATCACGTGGCTATCATGCTCTGCTCACGTGGCTGATCATGAAACGATCACGTAGCAACCATGTACTGGTCACGTGACTGATCATGCACTGATCACGTAATTGATCCTGCACTGATCACGTGGCTCATCATGCACTGATAACGTGGCTGATCACACATGTATCACGTGACTGATCATGCACTGATCCCGTGGCTCTCATGCACTGATCACGTGGCTGTCATGCACTGATCACGTGGCTATCATGCACTGATCACGTGGCTATCATGCACTGATCATGTGGCTGATCAGGCAATGATCACGTAGCTACCAGGTACTTGTCACGTAACTGATCATGCACTGAGCACGTAATTGATCATGCACTGATCATGTGGCTGATCATGCACTGATCACGTGGCTGATCATACACTGATCACATAACTGATCATGTACTGATCACGTGACTGATCATGCACTGATCACGTGGCTATCATGCACTGATCACTTGGCTGGACATACACTAATCACGTGCCTGGTCATGCACTGATCACGTGGCTGATCATGCACTGATCACGTGACTGATCATGCACTGATCTCACGTCTGATCATGCACTGATCACGTGGCTATCATGCACTGCTCACGTGGCTGATCATGAGATGATCACGCAGCTACCATGTACTGGTCACATGACTGATCATGCACTGATCACGTGACTGATCATGCAGTGATCACGTGGCTATCATGAACTATTCACGTGGCTGATCATGCAATGATCATGTAGCTACCATGTACAGGTCACGTGAATGATCATACACCCATCAGGTGACTGATCATGCACTGATCACGTGGCTATCATGCACTGATCACGAGACTGATCAAGCACTGTTCACGTCTATATCATGCACTGATCACATGACTGCCCGTGCACTGATCACGTGGATGATCATACACTAATCCTGTGACAGATAATGCACTGATCACGTGGCTGATCATGCACTGATACCGTGACTGAGCATGGACTGATCACATGACTATCATGTAGTGATCACGTGACTTACTGGCGCTGATCATGTGACTGATCATGCGCTGATCATATTTGCTATCATACAGTGATCATGTGCCTCTGGAGGCAATAAACAAAGAGCTGAGTAGGCACGAATCAAACAGTCAGCAGGCAATAATCATGGAACACAGGTGTGAGGAATCATGCTGCTCAGCTGGCAATGATCAAGCAGCTGAGCAGGCAGGATTTACGCAGAACAGCTGGCAATTGTCAAGCAGATGACAGGCAGGAATCGTGCAGCTCAGCTGGCAATTGTCAAGCAGATGAGCAGACAGTAATCACGCAGCTCAGCAGGCCCAGATCACGTGACTGAGCATGCACTGTTCACGTGGCTGATCATACACTGATCACGTGATGATCAGGCACTGATCACTTGGATATCATGCACTGATCACGAGACTGATCATGCACTGTTCACGTCTATGATCATGCACTGATCACATGACTGCCCGTGCACTGATCACGTGGATGATCATACACTAATCTTGTGACAGATCATGCACTGATCACGTGGCTGATCACACAGTATCACATGACTGATCATGCACTGATCACGTGGCTATCATGCACTGATCACGTGGCTATCATGCATTGATCACGTGGCTAATCATACACTGTTCACGTGTCTGACCATGCACTGATCACGTGGCTGAACATACACTGCTCATGTAACTGATCATGCACTGATCACGTGGCTATCATGCACTGATCACGTGGCTGAACATGCACTGTTCACGTGGCTGATCACACACCTGTCACGTGACATATCATGCACTGATCACGTGGCACTCATACACTGATCACGTGGCTGATCATACTCTGCTCACGTAACTCATGCACACATCACGTGGCTATCATGCACTGCTCACGTGGCTCGTCATGGAATGATCACGTAGCAACCATATACTGGTAACGTGACTGATCATGCAAAGATCACGTAAATGATCATGCACTGTTCACGTGACTGATCATGTACTGATCACGTGACTGATCATGCACTGACCACGTGGCTATCATGCTCTGCTCACGTGGCTGATCATGCAACGATCACATAGCAACCATGTACTGGTCACGTGACTGATCATGCAGTGATCACGTGGCTATCATGAACTACTCACGTGGCTGATCATGCAATGATCATGTAGCTACCATGTACAGGTCACGTTAATGATCATACACCCATCAGGTGACTGATCATGCACTGATCACGTGGCTATCATGCACTGATCACGAGACTGATCATGCACTGTTCACGTCTATATCATGCACTGATCACATGACTGCCCGTGCACTGATCACGTGGATGATCATACACTAATCTTGTGACAGATCATGCACTGATCACGTGGCTGATCACACACGTATCACGTGACTGATCATGCACTGATCACGTGGCTATCATGCACTGATCACGTGGCTATCATGCATTGATCACGTGGCACTCATGCACTGATCACGTGGCTGATCATACTCTGCTCACGTAACTCATGCACACATCACGTGGCTATCATGCACTGCTCACGTGGCTCGTCATGGAATGATCACGTAGCAACCATATACTGGTAACGTGACTGATCATGCAAAGATCACGTAAATGATCATGCACTGTTCACGTGACTGATCATGTACTGATCACGTGACTGATCATGCACTGATCACGTGGCTATCATGCTCTGCTCACGTGGCTGATCATGCAACGATCACGTAGCAACCATGTACTGGTCACGTGACTGATCATGCACTGATCACGTAATTGATCCTGCACTGATCACGTGGCTCATCATGCACTGATCACGTGGCTGATCACACATGTATCACGTGACTGATCATGCACTGATCCCGTGGCTCTCATGCACTGATCACGTGGCTGTCATGCACTGATCACGTGGATATCATGCACTGATCATGTGGCTGATCACACACGTATCACATGACTGATCATGCACTGATCACGTGGCTATCATGCACTGATCACGTGGCTATCATGCACTGATCACGTGGCTTATCAGGCAATGATCACGTAGCTACAATGTACTGGTCACGTGACTGATCATGCACTGATCACGTAATTTATCATGCACTGATCATGTGGCTGATCATGCACTGATCACGTGGCTGATCATACACTGATCACATAACTGATCATGCACTGATCACGTGACTGATCATGCACTGATCACGTGGCTATCATGCACTGATCATGTGACTGATCATGCACTGATATCACGTCTGATCATGCACTGATCACGTGGCTATCATGCACTGCTCACGTGGCTGATCATGCAATGATCATGTAGCTACCATGTACAGGTCACGTGAATGATCATACACCCATCAGGTGACTGATCATGCACTGATCACGTGGCTATCATGCACTGATCACGAGACTGATCATGCACTGTTCACGTGGCTGATCACACACCTGTCACGTGACATATCATGCACTGATCACGTGGCACTCATGCACTGATCACGTGGCTGATCATACTCTGCTCACGTAACTCATGCACACATCACGTGGCTATCATGCACTGCTCACGTGGCTCGTCATGGAATGATCACGTAGCAACCATATACTGGTAACGTGACTGATCATGCAAAGATCACGTAAATGATCATGCACTGTTCACGTGACTGATCATGTAGTGATCACGTGACTGATCATGCACTGACCATGTGGCTATCATGCTCTGCTCACGTGGCTGATCACGCAACGATCACGTAGCAACCATGTACTGGTCACGTGACTGATCATGCACTGATCACGTAATTGATCCTGCACTGATCACGTGGCTCATCATGCACTGATCACGTGGCTGATCACACATGTATCACGTGACTGATCATGCACTGATCCCGTGGCTCTCATGCACTGATCACGTGGCTGAAATGCACTGATCACGTGGATATCATGCATTGATCACGTGGTTGATCACACACGGATCACATGACTGATCATGCACTGATCACGTGGCTATCATGCACTGATCATGTGGCTGATCAGGCAATGATCACGTAGCTACCATGTACTGGTCACGTGACTGATCATGCACTGATCACGTAATTGATCATGCACTGAACATGTGGCTGATCATGCACTGATCACGTGGCTGATCATACACTGATCACATAACTGATCATGCACTGATCACGTGACTGATCATGCACTGATCACGTGGCTATCATGCACTGATCACTTGACTGGTCATACACTGATCACGTGCCTGGTCATGCACTGATCACGTGGCTATCATGCACTGATCACTTGGCTGGACATACACTGATCACGTGCCTGGTCATGCACTGATCACGTGGCTGATCATGCACTGATCACGTGACTGATCATGCACTGATCTCGTGCCTGATCATGCACTGATCACGTGGCTATCATGCACTGCTCACGTGGCTGATCATGCCATGATCACGCAGCTACCATGTACTGGTCACATGACTGATCATGCACTGATCACGTGACTGATCATACAGTGATCACGTGGCTATCATGAACTACTCACTTGGCTGATCATGCAATGATCATGTAGCTACCATGTACAGGTCACGTGAATGATCATACACCCATCAGGTGACTGATCATGCACTGATCACGTGGCTATCATGCACTGATCACGAGACTGATCAAGCACTGTTCACGTCTATATCATGCACTGATCACATGACTACCCGTGCACTGATCACGTGGATGATCATACACTAATCTTGTGACAGATCATGCACTGATCACGTGGCTGATCATGCACTGATACCGTGACTGAGCATGGACTGATCACATGACTATCATGTAGTGATCACGTGACTTAATGGCGCTGATCATGTGACTGATCATGCGCTGATCATGTTTGCTATCATACACTGATCATGTGCCTCTGGAGGCAATAAACAAAGAGCTGAGTAGGCACGAATCAAACAGTCAGCAGGCAATAATCATGGAACACAGGTGTGAGGAATCATGCTGCTCAGCTGGCAATAATCAAGCAGCTGAGCAGGCAGGAATTACGCAGCACAGCTGGCAATTGTCAAGCAGATGACAGGCAGGAATCGTGCAGCTCAGCTGGCAATTGTCAAGCAGATGAGCAGACAGTAATCACGCAGCTCAGCAGGCCCAGATCACGTGACTGAGCATGCAATGTTCACGTGGCTGATCATAAACTGTTCACGTGTCTGACCATGCACTGATAACGTGGCTGATCATACACTGCTCACGTAACTGATCATGCACTGATCACGTGGCTATCATGCACTGATCACGTGGCTGAACATGCACTGTTCACGTGGCTGATCACACACCTGTCACGTGACATATCATGCACTGATCACGTGGCACTCATGCACTGATCACGTGGCTGATCATACTCTGCTCATGTAACTGATCATGCACTGATCACGTGGCTGAACATGCACTGTTCACGTGGCTGATCACACACCTGTCACGTGACATATCATGCACTGATCACGTGGCACTCATGCACTGATCACGTGGCTGATCGTACACTGCTCACGTAACTGATCATGCACTGATCACGTGGCTATCATGCACTGATCACGTGGCTGAACATGCACTGTTCACGTGGCTGATCACACACCTGTCACGTGACATATCATGCACTGATCACGTGGCACTCATGCACTGATCACGTGGCTGATCATACTCTGCTCACGTAACTCATGCACACATCACGTGGCTATCATGCACTGCTCACGTGGCTCGTCATGGAATGATCACGTAGCAACCATATACTGGTAACGTGACTGATCATGCAAAGATCACGTAAATGATCATGCACTGTTCACGTGACTGATCATGTACTGATCACGTGACTGATCATGCACTGACCACATGGCTATCATGCTCTGCTCACGTGGCTGATCATAAAACGATCACGTAGCAACCATGTACTGGTCACGTGACTGATCATGCACTGATCACATAATTGATCCTGCACTGATCACGTGGCTCATCATGCACTGATCACGTGGCTGATCACACATGTATCACGTGACTGATCATGCACTGATCCCGTGGCTCTCATGCACTGATCACGTGGCTGTCATGCACTGATCACGTGGCTATCATGCACTGATCACGTGGCGATCATGCACTGATCATGTGGCTGATCAGGCAATGATCACGTAGCTACCATGTACTTGTCACGTAACTGATCATGCACTGAGCACGTAATTGATCATGCACTGATCATGTGGCTGATCATGCACTGATCACGTGGCTGATCATACACTGATCACATAACTGATCATGTACTGATCACGTGACTGATCATGCACTGATCACGTGGCTATCATGCACTGATCACTTGGCTGGACATACACTAATCACGTGCCTGGTCATGCACTGATCACGTGGCTGATCATGCACTGATCACGTGACTGATCATGCACTGATCTCACGTCTGATCATGCACTGATCACGTGGCTATCATGCACTACTCACGTGGCTGATCATGAGATGATCACGCAGCTACCATGTACTGGTCACATGACTGATCATGCACTGATCACGTGACTGATCATGCAGTGATCACGTGGCTATCATGAACTACTCACGTGGCTGATCATGCAATGATCATGTAGCTACCATGTACAGGTCACGTGAATGATCATACACCCATCAGGTGACTGATCATGCACTGATCACGTGGCTATCATGCACTGATCACGAGACTGATCAAGCACTGTTCACGTCTATATCATGCACTGATCACATGACTGCCCGTGCACTGATCACGTGGATGATCATACACTAATCTTGTGACAGATAATGCACTGATCACGTGGCTGATCATGCACTGATACCGTGACTGAGCATGGACTGATCACATGACTATCATGTAGTGATCACGTGACTTAATGGCGCTGATCATGTGACTGATCATGCGCTGATCATATTTGCTATCATACAGTGATCATGTGCCTCTGGAGGCCATAAACAAAGAGCTGAGTAGGCACGAATCAAACAGTCAGCAGGCAATAATCATGGAACACAGGTGTGAGGAATCATGCTGCTCAGCTGGCAATGATCAAGCAGCTGAGCAGGCAGGATTTACGCAGAACAGCTGGCAATTGTCAAGCAGATGACAGGCAGGAATCGTGCAGCTCAGCTGGCAATTGTCAAGCAGATGAGCAGACAGTAATCACGCAGCTCAGCAGGCCCAGATCACGTGACTGAGCATGCACTGTTCACGTGGCTGATCATACACTGATCACGTGATGATCAGGCACTGATCACTTGGATATCATGCACTGATCACGAGACTGATCATGCACTGTTCACGTCTATATCATGCACTGATCACATGACTGCCCGTGCACTGATCACGTGGATGATCATACACTAATCTTGTGACAGATCATGCACTGATCACGTGGCTGATCACACACGTATCACATGACTGATCATGCACTGATCACGTGGCTATCATGCACTGATCACGTGGCTATCATGCATTGATCACGTGGCTAATCATACACTGTTCACGTGTCTGACCATGCACTGATCACGTGGCTGATCATACACTGCTCACGTAACTGATCATGCACTGATCACGTGGCTATCATGCACTGATCACGTGGCTGAACATGCACTGTTCACGTGGCTGATCACACACCTGTCACGTGACATATCATGCACTGATCACGTGGCACTCATGCACTGATCACGTGCCTGATCATACTCGGCTCACGTAACTCATGCACACATCACGTGGCTATCATGCACTGCTCACGTGGCTCTTCATGGAATGATCACGTAGCAACCATATACTGGTAACGTGACTGATCATGCAAAGATCACGTAAATGATCATGCACTGTTCACGTGACTGATCATGTACTGATCACGTGACTGATCATGCACTGACCACGTGGCTATCATGCTCTGCTCACGTGGCTGATCATGCAACGATCACGTAGCAACCATGTACTGGTCACGTGACTGATCATGCAGTGATCACGTGGCTATCATGAACTACTCACGTGGCTGATCATGCAATGATCATGTAGCTACCATGTACAGGTCACGTGAATGATCATACACCCATCAGGTGACTGATCATGCACTGATCACGTGGCTATCATGCACTGATCACGAGACTGATCATGCACTGTTCACGTCTATATCATGCACTGATCACATGACTGCCCGTGCACTGATCACGTGGATGATCATACACTAATCTTGTGACAGATCATGCACTGATCACGTGGCTGATCATGCACTGATACCGTGACTGAGCATGGACTGATCACATGACTATCATGTAGTGATCACGTGACTTAATGGCGCTGATCATGTGACTGATCATGCGCTGATCATGTTTGCTATCATACACTGATCATGTGCCTCTGGAGGCAATAAACAAAGAGCTGAGTAGGCACGAATCAAACCGTCAGCAGGCAATAATCATGGAACACAGGTGTGAGGAATCATGCTGCTCAGCTGGCAATAATCAAGCAGCTGAGCAGGCAGGAATTACGCAGCACAGCTGGCAATTGTCAAGCAGATGACAGGCAGGAATCGTGCAGCTCAGCTGGCAATTGTCAAGCAGATGAGCAGACAGTAATCACGCAGCTCAGCAGGCCCAGATCACGTGACTGAGCATGCACTGTTCACGTGGCTGATCATACACTGATCACGTGATGATAATGCACTGATCACTTGGATATCATGCACTGATCACGTGGCTGATCATACACTGTTCACGTGTCTGACCATGCACTGATCACGTGGCTGATCATACACTGCTCACGTAACTGATCATGCACTGATCACGTGGCTATCATGCACTGATCACGTGGCTGAACATGCACTGTTCACGTGGCTGATCACACACCTGTCACGTGACATATCATGCACTGATCACGTGGCACTCATGCACTGATCACGTGGCTGATCATACTCTGCTCACGTAACTCATGCACACATCACGTGGCTATCATGCACTGCTCACGTGGCTCGTCATGGAATGATCACGTAGCAACCATATACTGGTAACGTGACTGATCATGCAAAGATCACGTAAATGATCATGCACTGTTCACGTGACTGATCATGTACTGATCACGTGACTGATCATGCACTGACCACGTGGCTATCATGCTGTGCTCACGTGGCTGATCATGCAACGATCACGTAGCAACCATGTACTGGTCACGTGACTGATCATGCACTGATCACGTAATTGATCCTGCACTGATCACGTGGCTCATCATGCACTGATCACGTGGCTGATCACACATGTATCACGTGACTGATCATGCACTGATCCCGTGGCTCTCATGCACTGATCACGTGGCTGTCATGCACTGATCACGTGGATATCATGCACTGATCACGTGGCTGATCACACACGTATCACATGACTGATCATGCACTGATCACGTGGCTATCATGCACTGATCACGTGGCTATCATGCACTGATCATGTGGCTGATCAGGCAATGATCACATAGCTCCCATGTACTGGTCACGTGACTGATCATGCACTGATCACGTAATTGATCATGCACTGATCATGTGGCTGATCATGCACTGATCACGTGGCTCATCATACACTGATCACATAACTGATCATGCACTGATCACGTGACTGATCATGCACTGATCACGTGGCTATCATGCACTGATCACTTGGATGGACATACACTGATCACGTGCCTGGTCATGCACTGATCACGTGGCTGATCATGCACTGATCACGTGACTGATCATGCACTGATCTCGTGCCTGATCATGCACTGATCACGTGGCTATCATGCACTGCTCACGTGGCTGATCATGCCATGATCACGCAGCTACCATGTACTGGTCACATGACTGACCATGCACTGATCACGTGACTGATCATACAGTGATCACGTGGCTATCATGAACTACTCACTTGGCTGATCATGCAATGATCATGTAGCTACCATGTACAGGTCACGTGAATGATCATACACCCATCAGGTGACTGATCATGCACTGATCACGTGGCTATCATGCACTGATCACGAGACTGATCAAGCACTGTTCACGTCTATATCATGCACTGATCACATGACTACCCGTGCACTGATCACGTGGATGATCATACACTAATCTTGTGACAGATCATGCACTGATCACGTGGCTGATCATGCACTGATACCGTGACTGAGCATGGACTGATCACATGACTATCATGTAGTGATCACGTGACTTAATGGCGCTGATCATGTGACTGATCATGCGCTGATCATGTTTGCTATCATACACTGATTATGTGCCTCTGGAGGCAACAAACAAAGAGCTGAGTAGGCACGAATCAGTCAGCAGGCAATAATCATGGAACTCAGGTGTGAGGAATCATGCTGCTCAGCTGGCAATAATCAAGCAGCTGAGCAGGCAGGAATTACGCAGCACAGCTGGCAATTGTCAAGCAGATGACAGGCAGGAATCGTGCAGCTCAGCTGGCAATTGTCAAGCAGATGAGCAGACAGTAATCACGCAGCTCAGCAGGCCCAGATCACGTGACTGAGCATGCACTGTTCACGTGGCTGATCATACACTGTTCACGTATCTGACCATGCACTGATCACGTGGCTGATCATACACTGCTCACGTAACTGATCATGCACTGATCACGTGGCTATCATGCACTGATCACGTGGCTGAACATGCACTGTTCACGTGGCTGATCACACACCTGTCACGTGACATATCATGCACTGATCACGTGGCACTCATGCACTGATCACGTGGCTGATCATACTCTGCTCACGTAACTGATCATGCACTGATCACGTGGCTGAACATGCACTGTTCACGTGGCTGATCACACACCTGTCACGTGACATATCATGCACTGATCACGTGGCACTCATGCACTGATCACGTGGCTGATCATACTCTGCTCAAGTAACTCATGCACACATCACGTGGCTATCATGCACTGCTCACGTGGTTCGTCATGGAATGATCACGTAGCAACCATATACTGGTAACGTGACTGATCATGCAAAGATCACGTAAATGATCATGCACTGTTCACGTGACTGATCATGTACTGATCACGTGACTGATCATGCACTGATCACGTGGCTCATCATGCACTGATCACGTGGCTGATCACACATGTATCACGTGACTGATCATGCACTGATCACGTGGCTCATGCACTGATCACGTGGCTGTCATGCACTGATCACGTGGATATCATGCACTGATCACGTGGCTGATCACACACGTATCACATGACTGATCATGCACTGATCACGTGGCTATCATGCACTGATCACGTGGCTATCATGCACTGATCATGTGGCTGATCAGGCAATGATCACATAGCTACCATGTACTGGTCACGTGACTGATCATGCACTGATCACGTAATTGATCATGCACTGATCATGTGGCTGATCATGCACTGATCACGTGGCTGATCATACACTGATCACATAACTGATCATGCACTGATCACGTGACTGATCATGCACTGATCACGTGGCTATCATGCACTGATCACTTGGCTGGACATACACTGATCACGTGCCTGGTCATGCACTGATCACGTGGCTGATCATGCACTGATCACGTGACTGATCATGCACTGATCTCGTGCCTGATCATGCACTGATCACGTGGCTATCATGCACTGCTCACGTGGCTGATCATGCCATGATCACGCAGCTACCATGTACTGGTCACATGACTGACCATGCACTGATCACGTGACTGATCATACAGTGATCACGTGGCTATCATGAACTACTCACTTGGCTGATCATGCAATGATCATGTAGCTACCATGTACAGGTCACGTGAATGATCATACACCCATCAGGTGACTGATCATGCACTGATCACGTGGCTATCATGCACTGATCACGAGACTGATCAAGCACTGTTCACGTCTATATCATGCACTGATCACATGACTACCCGTGCACTGATCACGTGGATGATCATACACTAATCTTGTGACAGATCATGCACTGATCACGTGGCTGATCATGCACTGATACCGTGACTGAGCATGGACTGATCACATGACTATCATGTAGTGATCACGTGACTTAATGGCGCTGATCATGTGACTGATCATGCGCTGATCATGTTTGCTATCATACACTGATTATGTGCCTCTGGAGGCAACAAACAAAGAGCTGAGTAGGCACGAATCAGTCAGCAGGCAATAATCATGGAACTCAGGTGTGAGGAATCATGCTGCTCAGCTGGCAATAATCAAGCAGCTGAGCAGGCAGGAATTACGCAGCACAGCTGGCAATTGTCAAGCAGATGACAGGCAGGAATCGTGCAG
Organism: Bos javanicus; assembly: GCF_032452875.1. Taxonomy (NCBI): domain Eukaryota; kingdom Metazoa; phylum Chordata; class Mammalia; order Artiodactyla; family Bovidae; genus Bos; species Bos javanicus. The sequence goes on along the minus strand of NW_026894472.1, from coordinate 85,703 downwards.
CTCAGCTGGCAATTGTCAAGCAGATGAGCAGACAGTAATCACGCAGCTCAGCAGGCCCAGATCACGTGACTGAGCATGCACTGTTCACGTGGCTGATCATACACTGTTCACGTATCTGACCATGCACTGATCACGTGGCTGATCATACACTGCTCACGTAACTGATCATGCACTGATCACGTGGCTATCATGCACTGATCACGTGGCTGAACATGCACTGTTCACGTGGCTGATCACACACCTGTCACGTGACATATCATGCACTGATCACGTGGCACTCATGCACTGATCACGTGGCTGATCATACTCTGCTCACGTAACTGATCATGCACTGATCACGTGGCTGAACATGCACTGTTCACGTGGCTGATCACACACCTGTCACGTGACATATCATGCACTGATCACGTGGCACTCATGCACTGATCACGTGGCTGATCATACTCTGCTCAAGTAACTCATGCACACATCACGTGGCTATCATGCACTGCTCACGTGGCTGTCATGGAATGATCACGTAGCAACCATATACTGGTAACGTGACTGATCATGCAAAGATCACGTAAATGATCATGCACTGTTCACGTGACTGATCATGTACTGATCACGTGACTGATCATGCACTGACCACATGGCTATCATGCTCTGCTCACGTGGCTGATCATGCAACGATCACATAGCAACCATGTACTGGTCACGTGACTGATCATGCACTGATCACGTAATTGATCCTGCACTGATCACGTGGCTCATCATGCACTGATCACGTGGCTGATCACACATGTATCACGTGACTGATCATGCACTGATCCCGTGGCTCTCATGCACTGATCACGTGGCTGTCATGCACTGATCACGTGGCTATCATGCACTGATCACGTGGCTATCATGCACTGATCATGTGGCTGATCAGGCAATGATCACGTAGCTACCATGTACTTGTCACGTAACTGATCATGCACTGAGCACGTAATTGATCATGCACTGATCATGTGGCTGATCATGCACAGATCACGTGGCTGATCATACACTGATCACATAACTGATCATGCACTGATCACGTGACTGATCATGCACTGATCACGTGGCTATCATGCACTGATCACGTGACTGATCATGCACGGATATCACGTCTGATCATGCACTGATCACGTGGCTATCATGCACTGCTCACGTGGTTGATCATGCAATGATCATGTAGCTACCATGTACAGGTCACGTGAATGATCATACACCCATCAGGTGACTGATCATGCACTGATCACGTGGCTATCATGCACTGATCACGAGACTGATCATGCACTGTTCACGTCTATATCATGCACTGATCACATGACTGCCCGTGCACTGATCACGTGGATGATCATACACTAATCTTCTGACAGATCATGCACTGATCACGTGGCTGATCATGCACTGATACCGTGACTGAGCATGGACTGATCACATGACTATCATGTAGTGATCACGTGACTTAATGGCGCTGATCATGTGACTGATCATATGCTGATCATGTTTGCTATCATACACTGATCATGTGCCTCTGGAGGCAATAAACAAAGAGCTGAGTAGGCACGAATCAAACAGTCAGCAGGCAATAATCATGGAACTCAGGTGTGAGGAATCATGCAGCTCAGCTGGCAATAATCAAGCAGCTGAGCAGGCAGGAATTACGCAGCACAGCTGGCAATTGTCAAGCAGATGACAGGCAGGAATCGTGCAGCTCAGCTGGCAATTGTCAAGCAGATGAACAGACAGTAATCACGCAGCTCAGCAGGCCCAGATCACGTGACTGAGCATGCACTGTTCACGTGGCTGATCATACACTGATCACGTGATGATCATGCACTGATCACTTGGATATCATGCACTGATCACGTGGCTGATCATACACTGTTCACGTGTCTGACCATGCACTGATCACGTGGCTGATCATACACTGCTCACGTAACTGATCATGCACTGATCACGTGGCTATCATGCACTGATCACGTGGCTGAACATGCACTGTTCACGTGGCTGATCACACACCTGTCACGCGACATATCATGCACTGATCACGTGGCACTCATGCACTGATCACGTGGCTGATCATACTCTGCTCACGTAACTCATGCACACATCACGTGGCTATCATGCACTGCTCACGTGGCTCGTCATGGAATGATCACGTAGCAACCATATACTGGTAACGTGACTGATCATGCAAAGATCACGTAAATGATCATGCACTGTTCACGTGACTGATCATGTACTGATCACGTGACTGATCATGCACTGACCACGTGGATCATGACTGATCATGCACTGATCCCGTGGCTCATCATGCACTGATCACGTGGCTGATCATGCACTGATCACGTGGATATCATGCACTGATCACGTGGCTGATCACACACGTATCACATGACTGATCATGCACTGATCACGTGGCTATCATGCACTGATCACGTGGCTATCATGCACTGATCATGTGGCTGATCAGGCAATGATCACATAGCTACCATGTACTGGTCACGTGACTGATCATGCACTGATCACGTAATTGATCATGCACTGATCATGTGGCTGATCATGCACTGATCACGTGGCTGATCATACACTGATCACATAACTGATCATGCACTGATCACGTGACTGATCATGCACTGATCACGTGGCTATCATGCACTGATCACTTGGCTGACATACACTGATCACGTGCCTGGTCATGCACTGATCACGTGGCTGATCATGCACTGATCACGTGACTGATCATGCACTGATCTCGTGCCTGATCATGCACTGATCACGTGGCTATCATGCACTGCTCACGTGGCTGATCATGCCATGATCACGCAGCTACCATGTACTTGTCACATGACTGATCATGCACTGATCACGTGACTGATCATACAGTGATCACGTGGCTATCATGAACTACTCACTTGGCTGATCATGCAATGATCATGTAGCTACCATGTACAGGTCACGTGAATGATCATACACCCATCAGGTGACTGATCATGCACTGATCACGTGGCTATCATGCACTGATCACGAGACTGATCAAGCACTGTTCACGTCTATATCATGCACTGATCACATGACTACCCGTGCACTGATCACGTGGATGATCATACACTAATCTTGTGACAGATCATGCACTGATCACGTGGCTGATCATGCACTGATACCGTGACTGAGCATGGACTGATCACATGACTATCATGTAGTGATCACGTGACTTAATGGCGCTGATCATGTGACTGATCATGCGTTGATCATGTTTGCTATCATACACTGATCATGTGCCTCTGGAGGCAATAAACAAAGAGCTGAGTAGGCACGAATCAAACAGTCAGCAGGCAATAATCATGGAACTCAGCTGTGAGGAATCATGCTGCTCAGCTGGCAATAATCAAGCAGCTGAGCAGGCAGGAATTACGCAGCACAGCTGGCAATTGTCAAGCAGATGACAGGCAGGAATCGTGCAGCTCAGCTGGCAATTGTCAAGCAGATGAGCAGACAGTAATCACGCAGCTCAGCAGGCCCAGATCACATGACTGAGCATGCACTGTTCACGTGGCTGATCTTACACTGTTCACGTATCTGAACATGCACTGATCACGTGGCTGATCATACACTGCTCACGTAACTGATCATGCACTGATCACGTGGCTATCATGCACTGATCACGTGGCTGAACATGCACTGTTCACGTGGCTGATCACACACCTGTCACGTGACTATCATGCACTGATCACGTGGCACTCATGCACTGATCACGTGGCTGATCATACTCTGCTCACGTAACTGATCATGCACTGATCACGTGGCTGAACATGCACTGATCACGTGGCTGATCACACACCTGTCACGTGACATATCATGCACTGATCACGTGGCATCATGCACTGATCACGTGGCTGATCATGCACTGATCACGTAACTGATCATGCACTGATCACGTGGCTATCATGCACTGATCACGTGGCTGATCATGCACTGATCACGTGGCTGATCATGCACTGTCACGTGACTGATCATGCACTGATCACGTGGCATCATGCACTGATCACGTGGCTGATCATACACTGATCACGTGACTCATGCACTGATCACGTGGCTATCATGCACTGCTCACGTGGCTGTCATGGAATGATCACGTAGCAACCATATACTGGTCACGTGACTGATCATGCACTGATCACGAATGATCATGCACTGATCACGTGACTGATCATGCACTGATCACGTGACTGATCATGCACTGATCACGTGGCTATCATGCACTGATCACGTGGCTGATCATGAACGATCACGTAGCAATCATGCACTGATCACGTGACTGATCATGCACTGATCACGTAATTGATCATGCACTGATCACGTGGCTGATCATGCACTGATCACGTGGCTGATCACACATGATCACGTGACTGATCATGCACTGATCACGTGGCTATCATGCACTGATCACGTGGCTGATCATGCACTGATCACGTGGCTGATCATGCACTGATCACGTGGCTATCATGCACTGATCACGTGGCTGATCATGCACTGATCACGTAGCTACCATGCACTGATCACGTGACTGATCATGCACTGATCACGTAATTGATCATGCACTGATCACGTGGCTGATCATGCACTGATCACGTGGCTGATCATGCACTGATCACGTAACTGATCATGCACTGATCACGTGACTGATCATGCACTGATCACGTGGCTGATCATGCACTGATCACGTGACTGATCATGCACTGATCACGTCTGATCATGCACTGATCACGTGGCTATCATGCACTGATCACGTGGCTGATCATGCCATGATCACGCAGCTACCATGCACTGGTCACATGACTGATCATGCACTGATCACGTGACTGATCATGCACTGATCACGTGGCTATCATGCACTACTCACGTGGCTGATCATGCAATGATCATGTAGCTACCATGTACAGGTCATGTGAATGATCATACACCCATCAGGTGACTGATCATGCACTGATCACGTGGCTATCATGCACTGATCACGTGACTGATCATGCACTGATCACGTCTATATCATGCACTGATCACATGACTGCCCATGCACTGATCACGTGGATGATCATACACTAATCTTGTGACAGATCATGCACTGATCACGTGGCTGATCATGCACTGATACCGTGACTGAGCATGGACTGATCACATGACTATCATGTAGTGATCACGTGACTTAATGGCGCTGATCATGTGACTGATCATGCGCTGATCATGTTTGCTATCATACACTGATCATGTGCCTCTGGAGGCAATAAACAAAGAGCTGAGTAGGCACGAATCAAACAGTCAGCAGGCAATAATCATGGAACTCAGGTGTGAGGAATCATGCTGCTCAGCTGGCAATAATCAAGCAGCTGAGCAGGCAGGAATTACGCAGCACAGCTGGCAATTGTCAAGCAGATGACAGGCAGGAATCGTGCAGCTCAGCTGGCAATTGTCAAGCAGATGAGCAGACAGTAATCACGCAGCTCAGCAGGCCCAGATCACGTGACTGAGCATGCACTGTTCACGTGGCTGATCATACACTGATCACGTGATGATCATGCACTGATCACGTGGATATCATGCACTGATCACGTGGCTGATCATGCACTGTTCACGTCTATATCATGCACTGATCACGTGACTGATCATGCACTGATCACGTGGCTGATCATGCACTGATCACGTGACTGATCATGCACTGATCACGTGGCTGATCATGCACTGATCACGTGACTGATCATGCACTGATCACGTGGCTATCATGCACTGATCACGTGGCTATCATGCACTGATCACGTGGCTGATCATGCACTGATCACGTGACTGATCATGCACTGATCACGTGGCTGATCATGCACTGATCACGTAACTGATCATGCACTGATCACGTGGCTATCATGCACTGATCACGTGGCTGATCATGCACTGATCACGTGGCTGATCATGCACTGTCACGTGACTGATCATGCACTGATCACGTGGCATCATGCACTGATCACGTGGCTGATCATACACTGATCACGTAACTCATGCACAGATCACGTGGCTATCATGCACTGATCACGTGGCTGATCATGCACTGATCACGTAGCAACCATATGCACTGGTCACGTGACTGATCATGCACTGATCACGTGACTGATCATGCACTGATCACGTGACTGATCATGCACTGATCACGTGGCTATCATGCACTGATCACGTGGCTGATCATGCACTGATCACGTAGCTATCATGCACTGATCACGTGACTGATCATGCACTGATCACGTGACTGATCATGCACTGATCACGTGGCTGATCATGCACTGATCACGTGGCTGATCACACATGATCACGTGACTGATCATGCACTGATCACGTGGCTATCATGCACTGATCACGTGGCTGTCATGCACTGATCACGTGGCTATCATGCACTGATCACGTGGCTATCATGCACTGATCACGTGGCTGATCATGCACTGATCACGTGGCTATCATGCACTGTCACGTGACTGATCATGCACTGATCACGTGGCTGATCATGCACTGATCACGTGGCTGATCATGCACTGATCACGTGGCTGATCATGCACTGATCACGTAACTGATCATGCACTGATCACGTGACTGATCATGCACTGATCACGTGGCTATCATGCACTGATCACGTGGCTGGACATGCACTGATCACGTGCCTGATCATGCACTGATCACGTGGCTGATCATGCACTGATCACGTGACTGATCATGCACTGATCACGTCTGATCATGCACTGATCACGTGGCTATCATGCACTGATCACGTGGCTGATCATGCATGATCACGCAGCTACCATGTACTGGTCACGTGACTGATCATGCACTGATCACGTGACTGATCATGCACTGATCACGTGGCTATCATGCACTATCACGTGGCTGATCATGCAATGATCATGTAGCTACATGTACAGGTCACGTGAATGATCATGCACCCATCACGTGACTGATCATGCACTGATCACGTGGCTATCATGCACTGATCACGTGATGATCATGCACTGATCACGTGGCTATCATGCACTGATCACGTGACTGATCATGCACTGATCACGTCTATATCATGCACTGATCACGTGACTGATCATGCACTGATCACGTGGCTGATCATGCACTGATCACGTGACTGATCATGCACTGATCACGTGGCTGATCATGCACTGATCACGTGACTGATCATGCACTGATCACGTGGCTGATCATGCACTGATCACGTGGCTATCATGCACTGATCACGTGGCTGATCATGCACTGATCACGTGTCTGATCATGCACTGATCACGTGGCTGATCATGCACTGATCACGTAACTGATCATGCACTGATCACGTGGCTATCATGCACTGATCACGTGGCTGATCATGCACTGTTCACGTGGCTGATCACACACTGTCACGTGACATATCATGCACTGATCACGTGGCACTCATGCACTGATCACGTGGCTGATCATACTCTGCTCACGTAACTCATGCACACATCACGTGGCTATCATGCACTGCTCACGTGGCTGTCATGGAATGATCACGTAGCAACCATATACTGTAACGTGACTGATCATGCACTGATCACGTAAATGATCATGCACTGTTCACGTGACTGATCATGCACTGATCACGTGACTGATCATGCACTGATCACGTGGCTATCATGCTGTGCTCACGTGGCTGATCATGCACGATCACGTAGCAACCATGTACTGGTCACGTGACTGATCATGCACTGATCACGTAATTGATCATGCACTGATCACGTGGCTCATCATGCACTGATCACGTGGCTGATCACACATGATCACGTGACTGATCATGCACTGATCACGTGGCTATCATGCACTGATCACGTGGCTGTCATGCACTGATCACGTGGATATCATGCACTGATCACGTGGCTGATCACACACGTATCACATGACTGATCATGCACTGATCACGTGGCTATCATGCACTGATCACGTGGCTATCATGCACTGATCACGTGGCTGATCATGCAATGATCACGTAGCTACCATGTACTGGTCACGTGACTGATCATGCACTGATCACGTAATTGATCATGCACTGATCACGTGGCTGATCATGCACTGATCACGTGGCTGATCATGCACTGATCACGTAACTGATCATGCACTGATCACGTGACTGATCATGCACTGATCACGTGGCTATCATGCACTGATCACGTGGCTGACATACACTGATCACGTGCCTGGTCATGCACTGATCACGTGGCTGATCATGCACTGATCACGTGACTGATCATGCACTGATCACGTGTCTGATCATGCACTGATCACGTGGCTATCATGCACTGCTCACGTGGCTGATCATGCCATGATCACGCAGCTACCATGTACTGGTCACATGACTGATCATGCACTGATCACGTGACTGATCATGCAGTGATCACGTGGCTATCATGCACTACTCACGTGGCTGATCATGCAATGATCATGTAGCTACCATGTACAGGTCACGTGAATGATCATACACCCATCAGGTGACTGATCATGCACTGATCACGTGGCTATCATGCACTGATCACGAGACTGATCATGCACTGATCACGTCTATATCATGCACTGATCACATGACTGCCCATGCACTGATCACGTGGATGATCATACACTAATCTTGTGACAGATCATGCACTGATCACGTGGCTGATCATGCACTGATACCGTGACTGAGCATGGACTGATCACATGACTATCATGTAGTGATCACGTGACTTAATGGCGCTGATCATGTGACTGATCATGCGCTGATCATGTTTGCTATCATACACTGATCATGTGCCTCTGGAGGCAATAAACAAAGAGCTGAGTAGGCACGAATCAAACAGTCAGCAGGCAATAATCATGGAACTCAGGTGTGAGGAATCATGCTGCTCAGCTGGCAATAATCAAGCAGCTGAGCAGGCAGGAATTACGCAGCACAGCTGGCAATTGTCAAGCAGATGACAGGCAGGAATCGTGCAGCTCAGCTGGCAATTGTCAAGCAGATGAGCAGACAGTAATCACGCAGCTCAGCAGGCCCTGATCACGTGACTGAGCATGCACTGTTCACGTGGCTGATCATACACTGATCACGTGATGATCATGCACTGATCACTTGGATATCATGCACTGATCACGTGGCTGATCATACACTGTTCACGTGTCTGACCATGCACTGATCACGTGGCTGATCATACACTGCTCACGTAACTGATCATGCACTGATCACGTGGCTGAACATGCACTGTTCACGTGGCTGATCACACACCTGTCACGTGACATATCATGCACTGATCACGTGGCACTCATGCACTGATCACGTGGCTGATCATACTCTGCTCACGTAACTCATGCACACATCACGTGGCTATCATGCACTGCTCACGTGGCTCGTCATGGAATGATCACGTAGCAACCATATACTGGTCACGTGACTGATCATGCAAAGATCACGTAAATGATCATGCACTGTTCACGTGACTGATCATGTACTGATCACGTGACTGATCATGCACTGACCACGGGGCTATCATGCTCTGCTCACGTGGCTGATCATGCAACGATCACGTAGCAACCATGTACTGGTCACGTGACTGATCATGCACTGATCACGTAATTGATCCTGCACTGATCACGTGGCTCATCATGCACTGATCACGTGGCTGATCACACATGTATCACGTGACTGATCATGCACTGATCACGTGGCTCTCATGCACTGATCACGTGGCTGTCATGCACTGATCACGTGGATATCATGCACTGATCACGTGGCTGATCACACACGTATCACATGACTGATCATGCACTGATCACGTGGCTATCATGCACTGATCACGTGGCTATCATGCACTGATCACGTGGCTGATCATGCAATGATCACGTAGCTACCATGTACTGGTCACGTGACTGATCATGCACTGATCACGTAATTGATCATGCACTGATCACGTGGCTGATCATGCACTGATCACGTGGCTGATCATGCACTGATCACATAACTGATCATGCACTGATCACGTGACTGATCATGCACTGATCACGTGGCTATCATGCACTGATCACTTGGCTGACATACACTGATCACGTGCCTGATCATGCACTGATCACGTGGCTGATCATGCACTGATCACGTGACTGATCATGCACTGATCACGTGCCTGATCATGCACTGATCACGTGGCTATCATGCACTGCTCACGTGGCTGATCATGCCATGATCACGCAGCTACCATGTACTTGTCACATGACTGATCATGCACTGATCACGTGACTGATCATGCACTGATCACGTGGCTATCATGCACTACTCACGTGGCTGATCATGCAATGATCATGTAGCTACCATGTACAGGTCACGTGAATGATCATACACCCATCAGGTGACTGATCATGCACTGATCACGTGGCTATCATGCACTGATCACGAGACTGATCAAGCACTGATCACGTCTATATCATGCACTGATCACATGACTGCCCATGCACTGATCACGTGGATGATCATACACTAATCACGTGACAGATCATGCACTGATCACGTGGCTGATCATGCACTGATACCGTGACTGAGCATGGACTGATCACATGACTATCATGTAGTGATCACGTGACTTAATGGCGCTGATCATGTGACTGATCATGCGCTGATCATGTTTGCTATCATACACTGATCATGTGCCTCTGGAGGCAATAAACAAAGAGCTGAGTAGGCACGAATCAAACAGTCAGCAGGCAATAATCATGGAACTCAGCTGTGAGGAATCATGCTGCTCAGCTGGCAATAATCAAGCAGCTGAGCAGGCAGGAATTACGCAGCACAGCTGGCAATTGTCAAGCAGATGACAGGCAGGAATCGTGCAGCTCAGCTGGCAATTGTCAAGCAGATGAGCAGACAGTAATCACGCAGCTCAGCAGGCCCTGATCACGTGACTGAGCATGCACTGTTCACGTGGCTGATCATACACTGATCACGTGACTGATCATGCACTGATCACGTGGCTGATCATGCACTGATCACGTGACTGATCATGCACTGATCACGTGGCTATCATGCACTGATCACGTGGCTGATCATGCACTGATCACGTGGCTGATCACACACTGATCACGTGACTATCATGCACTGATCACGTGGCATCATGCACTGATCACGTGGCTGATCATACACTGATCACGTAACTGATCATGCACTGATCACGTGGCTGATCATGCACTGATCACGTGGCTGATCACACACTGATCACGTGACTGATCATGCACTGATCACGTGGCATCATGCACTGATCACGTGGCTGATCATGCACTGATCACGTAACTGATCATGCACTGATCACGTGGCTATCATGCACTGATCACGTGGCTGATCATGCACTGATCACGTGGCTGATCATGCACTGTCACGTGACTGATCATGCACTGATCACGTGGCATCATGCACTGATCACGTGGCTGATCATGCACTGATCACGTGACTCATGCACTGATCACGTGGCTATCATGCACTGATCACGTGGCTGATCATGCACTGATCACGTAGCTACCATGCACTGATCACGTGACTGATCATGCACTGATCACGTGACTGATCATGCACTGATCACGTGACTGATCATGCACTGATCACGTGACTGATCATGCACTGATCACGTGGCTATCATGCACTGATCACGTGGCTGATCATGCACTGATCACGTAGCAATCATGTACTGATCACGTGACTGATCATGCACTGATCACGTAATTGATCATGCACTGATCACGTGGCTGATCATGCACTGATCACGTGGCTGATCACACATGATCACGTGACTGATCATGCACTGATCACGTGGCTGTCATGCACTGATCACGTGGCTGTCATGCACTGATCACGTGGCTATCATGCACTGATCACGTGGCTATCATGCACTGATCACGTGGCTGATCATGCACTGATCACGTAGCTATCATGCACTGATCACGTGACTGATCATGCACTGATCACGTAACTGATCATGCACTGATCACGTGGCTGATCATGCACTGATCACGTGGCTGATCATGCACTGATCACGTAACTGATCATGCACTGATCACGTGACTGATCATGCACTGATCACGTGGCTGATCATGCACTGATCACGTGACTGATCATGCACTGATCACGTCTGATCATGCACTGATCACGTGGCTATCATGCACTGATCACGTGGCTGATCATGCCATGATCACGCAGCTACCATGTACTGGTCACATGACTGATCATGCACTGATCACGTGACTGATCATGCACTGATCACGTGGCTATCATGCACTACTCACGTGGCTGATCATGCAATGATCATGTAGCTACCATGTACAGGTCATGTGAATGATCATACACCCATCAGGTGACTGATCATGCACTGATCACGTGGCTATCATGCACTGATCACGTGACTGATCATGCACTGATCACGTCTATATCATGCACTGATCACATGACTGCCCATGCACTGATCACGTGGATGATCATACACTAATCATGTGACAGATCATGCACTGATCACGTGGCTGATCATGCACTGATACCGTGACTGAGCATGGACTGATCACATGACTATCATGTAGTGATCACGTGACTTAATGGCGCTGATCATGTGACTGATCATGCGCTGATCATGTTTGCTATCATACACTGATCATGTGCCTCTGGAGGCAATAAACAAAGAGCTGAGTAGGCACGAATCAAACAGTCAGCAGGCAATAATCATGGAACTCAGGTGTGAGGAATCATGCTGCTCAGCTGGCAATAATCAAGCAGCTGAGCAGGCAGGAATTACGCAGCACAGCTGGCAATTGTCAAGCAGATGACAGGCAGGAATCGTGCAGCTCAGCTGGCAATTGTCAAGCAGATGAGCAGACAGTAATCACGCAGCTCAGCAGGCCCTGATCACGTGACTGAGCATGCACTGTTCACGTGGCTGATCATACACTGATCACGTGATGATCATGCACTGATCACGTGGATATCATGCACTGATCACGTGGCTGATCATGCACTGTTCACGTCTATATCATGCACTGATCACGTGGCTGATCATGCACTGATCACGTGGCTGATCATGCACTGATCACGTGACTGATCATGCACTGATCACGTGGCTGATCATGCACTGATCACGTGACTGATCATGCACTGATCACGTGGCTATCATGCACTGATCACGTGGCTATCATGCACTGATCACGTGGCTGATCATGCACTGATCACGTGACTGATCATGCACTGATCACGTGGCTGATCATGCACTGATCACGTAACTGATCATGCACTGATCACGTGGCTATCATGCACTGATCACGTGGCTGATCATGCACTGATCACGTGGCTGATCATGCACTGTCACGTGACTGATCATGCACTGATCACGTGGCATCATGCACTGATCACGTGGCTGATCATACACTGATCACGTGATCATGCACTGATCACGTGGCTATCATGCACTGATCACGTGGCTGATCATGCACTGATCACGTAGCAACCATGCACTGATCACGTGACTGATCATGCACTGATCACGACTGATCATGCACTGATCACGTGACTGATCATGCACTGATCACGTGGCTATCATGCACTGATCACGTGGCTGATCATGCACTGATCACGTAGCTATCATGTACTGATCACGTGACTGATCATGCACTGATCACGTGGCTGATCATGCACTGATCACGTGGCTGATCATGCACTGATCACGTGGCTGATCACACATGATCACGTGACTGATCATGCACTGATCACGTGGCTATCATGCACTGATCACGTGGCTGTCATGCACTGATCACGTGGCTATCATGCACTGATCACGTGGCTATCATGCACTGATCATGTGGCTGATCATGCACTGATCACGTAGCTATCATGTACTTGTCACGTGACTGATCATGCACTGATCACGTGACTGATCATGCACTGATCACGTGGCTGATCATGCACTGATCACGTGGCTGATCATGCACTGATCACGTAACTGATCATGCACTGATCACGTGACTGATCATGCACTGATCACGTGGCTATCATGCACTGATCACGTGGCTGGACATGCACTGATCACGTGCCTGATCATGCACTGATCACGTGGCTGATCATGCACTGATCACGTGACTGATCATGCACTGATCACGTCTGATCATGCACTGATCACGTGGCTATCATGCACTGATCACGTGGCTGATCATGCAATGATCACGCAGCTACCATGTACTGGTCACATGACTGATCATGCACTGATCACGTGACTGATCATGCACTGATCACGTGGCTATCATGCACTGATCACGTGGCTGATCATGCAATGATCATGTAGCTACCATGCACTGATCACGTGAATGATCATACACTGATCAGGTGACTGATCATGCACTGATCACGTGGCTATCATGCACTGATCACGTGATGATCATGCACTGATCACGTGGCTATCATGCACTGATCACGTGACTGATCATGCACTGATCACGTCTATATCATGCACTGATCACGTGACTGATCATGCACTGATCACGTGGCTGATCATGCACTGATCACGTGACTGATCATGCACTGATCACGTGGCTGATCATGCACTGATCACGTGACTGATCATGCACTGATCACGTGGCTGATCATGCACTGATCACGTGGCTATCATGCACTGATCACGTGGCTGATCATGCACTGATCACGTGTCTGATCATGCACTGATCACGTGGCTGATCATGCACTGATCACGTAACTGATCATGCACTGATCACGTGGCTATCATGCACTGATCACGTGGCTGATCATGCACTGATCACGTGGCTGATCACACACTGTCACGTGACATATCATGCACTGATCACGTGGCACTCATGCACTGATCACGTGGCTGATCATACACTGCTCACGTAACTCATGCACACATCACGTGGCTATCATGCACTGCTCACGTGGCTGTCATGGAATGATCACGTAGCAACCATATACTGGTCACGTGACTGATCATGCACTGATCACGTAAATGATCATGCACTGTTCACGTGACTGATCATGCACTGATCACGTGACTGATCATGCACTGATCACGTGGCTATCATGCTGTGCTCACGTGGCTGATCATGCACGATCACGTAGCAACCATGTACTGGTCACGTGACTGATCATGCACTGATCACGTAATTGATCATGCACTGATCACGTGGCTCATCATGCACTGATCACGTGGCTGATCACACATGTATCACGTGACTGATCATGCACTGATCACGTGGCTCTCATGCACTGATCACGTGGCTGTCATGCACTGATCACGTGGATATCATGCACTGATCACGTGGCTGATCACACACGTATCACATGACTGATCATGCACTGATCACGTGGCTATCATGCACTGATCACGTGGCTATCATGCACTGATCACGTGGCTGATCATGCACTGATCACGTAGCTACCATGTACTGATCACGTGACTGATCATGCACTGATCACGTAATTGATCATGCACTGATCACGTGGCTGATCATGCACTGATCACGTGGCTGATCATGCACTGATCACATAACTGATCATGCACTGATCACGTGACTGATCATGCACTGATCACGTGGCTATCATGCACTGATCACGTGGCTGACATACACTGATCACGTGCCTGATCATGCACTGATCACGTGGCTGATCATGCACTGATCACGTGACTGATCATGCACTGATCACGTGTCTGATCATGCACTGATCACGTGGCTATCATGCACTGCTCACGTGGCTGATCATGCCATGATCACGCAGCTACCATGTACTGGTCACATGACTGATCATGCACTGATCACGTGACTGATCATGCAGTGATCACGTGGCTATCATGCACTACTCACGTGGCTGATCATGCAATGATCATGTAGCTACCATGTACAGGTCACGTGAATGATCATACACCCATCAGGTGACTGATCATGCACTGATCACGTGGCTATCATGCACTGATCACGAGACTGATCATGCACTGATCACGTCTATATCATGCACTGATCACATGACTGCCCATGCACTGATCACGTGGATGATCATACACTAATCTTGTGACAGATCATGCACTGATCACGTGGCTGATCATGCACTGATACCGTGACTGAGCATGGACTGATCACATGACTATCATGTAGTGATCACGTGACTTAATGGCGCTGATCATGTGACTGATCATGCGCTGATCATGTTTGCTATCATACACTGATCATGTGCCTCTGGAGGCAATAAACAAAGAGCTGAGTAGGCACGAATCAAACAGTCAGCAGGCAATAATCATGGAACTCAGGTGTGAGGAATCATGCTGCTCAGCTGGCAATAATCAAGCAGCTGAGCAGGCAGGAATTACGCAGCACAGCTGGCAATTGTCAAGCAGATGACAGGCAGGAATCGTGCAGCTCAGCTGGCAATTGTCAAGCAGATGAGCAGACAGTAATCACGCAGCTCAGCAGGCCCAGATCACGTGACTGAGCATGCACTGTTCACGTGGCTGATCATACACTGATCACGTGATGATCATGCACTGATCACTTGGATATCATGCACTGATCACGTGGCTGATCATACACTGTTCACGTGTCTGACCATGCACTGATCACGTGGCTGATCATACACTGCTCACGTAACTGATCATGCACTGATCACGTGGCTGAACATGCACTGTTCACGTGGCTGATCACACACCTGTCACGTGACATATCATGCACTGATCACGTGGCACTCATGCACTGATCACGTGGCTGATCATACTCTGCTCACGTAACTCATGCACACATCACGTGGCTATCATGCACTGCTCACGTGGCTCGTCATGGAATGATCACGTAGCAACCATATACTGGTCACGTGACTGATCATGCAAAGATCACGTAAATGATCATGCACTGTTCACGTGACTGATCATGTACTGATCACGTGACTGATCATGCACTGACCACGGGGCTATCATGCTCTGCTCACGTGGCTGATCATGCAACGATCACGTAGCAACCATGTACTGGTCACGTGACTGATCATGCACTGATCACGTAATTGATCCTGCACTGATCACGTGGCTCATCATGCACTGATCACGTGGCTGATCACACATGTATCACGTGACTGATCATGCACTGATCACGTGGCTATCATGCACTGATCACGTGGCTATCATGCACTGATCACGTGGCTGATCACACACGATCACATGACTGATCATGCACTGATCACGTGGCTATCATGCACTGATCACGTGGCTATCATGCACTGATCACGTGGCTGATCATGCAATGATCACGTAGCTACCATGTACTGGTCACGTGACTGATCATGCACTGATCACGTAATTGATCATGCACTGATCATGTGGCTGATCATGCACTGATCACGTGGCTGATCATGCACTGATCACATAACTGATCATGCACTGATCACGTGACTGATCATGCACTGATCACGTGGCTATCATGCACTGATCACGTGGCTGACATACACTGATCACGTGCCTGATCATGCACTGATCACGTGGCTGATCATGCACTGATCACGTGACTGATCATGCACTGATCACGTGCCTGATCATGCACTGATCACGTGGCTATCATGCACTGCTCACGTGGCTGATCATGCCATGATCACGCAGCTACCATGTACTGTCACATGACTGATCATGCACTGATCACGTGACTGATCATGCACTGATCACGTGGCTATCATGCACTACTCACGTGGCTGATCATGCAATGATCATGTAGCTACCATGTACAGGTCACGTGAATGATCATACACCCATCAGGTGACTGATCATGCACTGATCACGTGGCTATCATGCACTGATCACGAGACTGATCAAGCACTGATCACGTCTATATCATGCACTGATCACATGACTACCCGTGCACTGATCACGTGGATGATCATACACTAATCTTGTGACAGATCATGCACTGATCACGTGGCTGATCATGCACTGATACCGTGACTGAGCATGGACTGATCACATGACTATCATGTAGTGATCACGTGACTTAATGGCGCTGATCATGTGACTGATCATGCGCTGATCATGTTTGCTATCATACACTGATCATGTGCCTCTGGAGGCAATAAACAAAGAGCTGAGTAGGCACGAATCAAACAGTCAGCAGGCAATAATCATGGAACTCAGCTGTGAGGAATCATGCTGCTCAGCTGGCAATAATCAAGCAGCTGAGCAGGCAGGAATTACGCAGCACAGCTGGCAATTGTCAAGCAGATGACAGGCAGGAATCGTGCAGCTCAGCTGGCAATTGTCAAGCAGATGAGCAGACAGTAATCACGCAGCTCAGCAGGCCCAGATCACGTGACTGAGCATGCACTGTTCACGTGGCTGATCATACACTGATCACGTGATCTGATCATGCACTGATCACGTGGCTGATCATGCACTGATCACGTAACTGATCATGCACTGATCACGTGGCTATCATGCACTGATCACGTGGCTGATCATGCACTGATCACGTGGCTGATCACACACCTGTCACGTGTATCATGCACTGATCACGTGGCATCATGCACTGATCACGTGGCTGATCATACACTGATCACGTGACTGATCATGCACTGATCACGTGGCTGATCATGCACTGATCACGTGGCTGATCATGCACTGATCACGTGACTGATCATGCACTGATCACGTGGCATCATGCACTGATCACGTGGCTGATCATGCACTGATCACGTAACTGATCATGCACTGATCACGTGGCTATCATGCACTGATCACGTGGCTGATCATGCACTGATCACGTGGCTGATCATGCACTGTCACGTGACTGATCATGCACTGATCACGTGGCATCATGCACTGATCACGTGGCTGATCATACACTGCTCACGTGACTCATGCACTGATCACGTGGCTATCATGCACTGATCACGTGGCTGATCATGCACTGATCACGTAGCAATCATGCACTGATCACGTGACTGATCATGCACTGATCACGTGACTGATCATGCACTGATCACGTGACTGATCATGCACTGATCACGTGACTGATCATGCACTGATCACGTGGCTATCATGCACTGATCACGTGGCTGATCATGCACTGATCACGTAGCAATCATGCACTGATCACGTGACTGATCATGCACTGATCACGTAACTGATCATGCACTGATCACGTGGCTGATCATGCACTGATCACGTGGCTGATCACACATGATCACGTGACTGATCATGCACTGATCACGTGGCTATCATGCACTGATCACGTGGCTGATCATGCACTGATCACGTGGCTGATCATGCACTGATCACGTGGCTATCATGCACTGATCACGTGGCTGATCATGCACTGATCACGTAGCTACCATGCACTGATCACGTGACTGATCATGCACTGATCACGTAACTGATCATGCACTGATCACGTGGCTGATCATGCACTGATCACGTGGCTGATCATGCACTGATCACGTAACTGATCATGCACTGATCACGTGACTGATCATGCACTGATCACGTGGCTGATCATGCACTGATCACGTGACTGATCATGCACTGATCACGTCTGATCATGCACTGATCACGTGGCTATCATGCACTGATCACGTGGCTGATCATGCCATGATCACGCAGCTACCATGTACTGGTCACATGACTGATCATGCACTGATCACGTGACTGATCATGCACTGATCACGTGGCTATCATGCACTACTCACGTGGCTGATCATGCAATGATCATGTAGCTACCATGTACAGGTCACGTGAATGATCATACACCCATCAGGTGACTGATCATGCACTGATCACGTGGCTATCATGCACTGATCACGAGACTGATCATGCACTGATCACGTCTATATCATGCACTGATCACATGACTGCCCATGCACTGATCACGTGGATGATCATACACTAATCTTGTGACAGATCATGCACTGATCACGTGGCTGATCATGCACTGATACCGTGACTGAGCATGGACTGATCACATGACTATCATGTAGTGATCACGTGACTTAATGGCGCTGATCATGTGACTGATCATGCGCTGATCATGTTTGCTATCATACACTGATCATGTGCCTCTGGAGGCAATAAACAAAGAGCTGAGTAGGCACGAATCAAACAGTCAGCAGGCAATAATCATGGAACTCAGGTGTGAGGAATCATGCTGCTCAGCTGGCAATAATCAAGCAGCTGAGCAGGCAGGAATTACGCAGCACAGCTGGCAATTGTCAAGCAGATGACAGGCAGGAATCGTGCAGCTCAGCTGGCAATTGTCAAGCAGATGAGCAGACAGTAATCACGCAGCTCAGCAGGCCCAGATCACGTGACTGAGCATGCACTGTTCACGTGGCTGATCATACACTGATCACGTGATGATCATGCACTGATCACTTGGATATCATGCACTGATCACGTGGCTGATCATGCACTGTTCACGTCTCTATCATGCACTGATCACGTGACTGATCATGCACTGATCACGTGGCTGATCATGCACTGATCACGTGACTGATCATGCACTGATCACGTGGCTGATCATGCACTGATCACGTGACTGATCATGCACTGATCACGTGGCTATCATGCACTGATCACGTGGCTATCATGCACTGATCACGTGGCTGATCATGCACTGATCACGTGTCTGATCATGCACTGATCACGTGGCTGATCATGCACTGATCACGTGACTGATCATGCACTGATCACGTGGCTATCATGCACTGATCACGTGGCTGATCATGCACTGATCACGTGGCTGATCATGCACTGATCACGTGACTGATCATGCACTGATCACGTGGCATCATGCACTGATCACGTGGCTGATCATGCACTGATCACGTGATCATGCACTGATCACGTGGCTATCATGCACTGATCACGTGGCTGATCATGCACTGATCACGTAGCAACCATGCACTGGTCACGTGACTGATCATGCACTGATCACGTGACTGATCATGCACTGATCACGTGACTGATCATGCACTGATCACGTGGCTATCATGCACTGATCACGTGGCTGATCATGCACTGATCACGTAGCAACCATGCACTGATCACGTGACTGATCATGCACTGATCACGTAATTGATCATGCACTGATCACGTGGCTGATCATGCACTGATCACGTGGCTGATCACACTGATCACGTGACTGATCATGCACTGATCACGTGGCTATCATGCACTGATCACGTGGCTGATCATGCACTGATCACGTGGCTGATCATGCACTGATCACGTGGCTATCATGCACTGATCACGTGGCTGATCATGCACTGATCACGTAGCTATCATGTACTGTCACGTGACTGATCATGCACTGATCACGTGATTGATCATGCACTGATCACGTGGCTGATCATGCACTGATCACGTGGCTGATCATGCACTGATCACGTGACTGATCATGCACTGATCACGTGACTGATCATGCACTGATCACGTGGCTATCATGCACTGATCACGTGGCTGATCATGCACTGATCACGTGACTGATCATGCACTGATCACGTGGCTGATCATGCACTGATCACGTGACTGATCATGCACTGATCTCACGTCTGATCATGCACTGATCACGTGGCTATCATGCACTGATCACGTGGCTGATCATGCACTGATCACGCAGCTACCATGTACTGATCACGTGACTGATCATGCACTGATCACGTGACTGATCATGCACTGATCACGTGGCTATCATGCACTGATCACGTGGCTGATCATGCAATGATCATGTAGCTACCATGTACTGGTCACGTGAATGATCATGCACTGATCAGGTGACTGATCATGCACTGATCACGTGGCTATCATGCACTGATCACGTGATGATCATGCACTGATCACGTGGCTATCATGCACTGATCACGTGACTGATCATGCACTGATCACGTCTATATCATGCACTGATCACGTGACTGCATGCACTGATCACGTGGATGATCATGCACTGATCACGTGACTGATCATGCACTGATCACGTGGCTGATCATGCACTGATCACGTGACTGATCATGCACTGATCACGTGGCTGATCATGCACTGATCACGTGGCTATCATGCACTGATCACGTGGCTGATCATACACTGATCACGTGTCTGATCATGCACTGATCACGTGGCTGATCATGCACTGATCACGAACTGATCATGCACTGATCACGTGGCTATCATGCACTGATCACGTGGCTGAACATGCACTGATCACGTGGCTGATCACACACTGTCACGTGACATATCATGCACTGATCACGTGGCACTCATGCACTGATCACGTGGCTGATCATACACTGATCACGTAACTCATGCACACATCACGTGGCTATCATGCACTGCTCACGTGGCTGTCATGGAATGATCACGTAGCAACCATATACTGGTCACGTGACTGATCATGCACTGATCACGTAAATGATCATGCACTGTTCACGTGACTGATCATGCACTGATCACGTGACTGATCATGCACTGATCACGTGGCTATCATGCACTGCTCACGTGGCTGATCATGCACGATCACGTAGCAACCATGTACTGGTCACGTGACTGATCATGCACTGATCACGTAATTGATCATGCACTGATCACGTGGCTCATCATGCACTGATCACGTGGCTGATCACACATGATCACGTGACTGATCATGCACTGATCACGTGGCTCTCATGCACTGATCACGTGGCTGTCATGCACTGATCACGTGGATATCATGCACTGATCACGTGGCTGATCACACACGTATCACATGACTGATCATGCACTGATCACGTGGCTATCATGCACTGATCACGTGGCTATCATGCACTGATCACGTGGCTGATCATGCAATGATCACGTAGCTACCATGTACTGGTCACGTGACTGATCATGCACTGATCACGTAATTGATCATGCACTGATCACGTGGCTGATCATGCACTGATCACGTGGCTGATCATGCACTGATCACGTGACTGATCATGCACTGATCACGTGACTGATCATGCACTGATCACGTGGCTATCATGCACTGATCACGTGGCTGATCATACACTGATCACGTGCCTGGTCATGCACTGATCACGTGGCTGATCATGCACTGATCACGTGACTGATCATGCACTGATCACGTGTCTGATCATGCACTGATCACGTGGCTATCATGCACTGCTCACGTGGCTGATCATGCCATGATCACGCAGCTACCATGTACTGGTCACATGACTGATCATGCACTGATCACGTGACTGATCATGCAGTGATCACGTGGCTATCATGCACTACTCACGTGGCTGATCATGCAATGATCATGTAGCTACCATGTACAGGTCACGTGAATGATCATACACCCATCAGGTGACTGATCATGCACTGATCACGTGGCTATCATGCACTGATCACGAGACTGATCATGCACTGATCACGTCTATATCATGCACTGATCACATGACTGCCCATGCACTGATCACGTGGATGATCATACACTAATCTTGTGACAGATCATGCACTGATCACGTGGCTGATCATGCACTGATACCGTGACTGAGCATGGACTGATCACATGACTATCATGTAGTGATCACGTGACTTAATGGCGCTGATCATGTGACTGATCATGCGCTGATCATGTTTGCTATCATACACTGATCATGTGCCTCTGGAGGCAATAAACAAAGAGCTGAGTAGGCACGAATCAAACAGTCAGCAGGCAATAATCATGGAACTCAGGTGTGAGGAATCATGCTGCTCAGCTGGCAATAATCAAGCAGCTGAGCAGGCAGGAATTACGCAGCACAGCTGGCAATTGTCAAGCAGATGACAGGCAGGAATCGTGCAGCTCAGCTGGCAATTGTCAAGCAGATGAGCAGACAGTAATCACGCAGCTCAGCAGGCCCAGATCACGTGACTGAGCATGCACTGTTCACGTGGCTGATCATACACTGATCACGTGATGATCATGCACTGATCACTTGGATATCATGCACTGATCACGTGGCTGATCATACACTGTTCACGTGTCTGACCATGCACTGATCACGTGGCTGATCATACACTGCTCACGTAACTGATCATGCACTGATCACGTGGCTGAACATGCACTGTTCACGTGGCTGATCACACACCTGTCACGTGACATATCATGCACTGATCACGTGGCACTCATGCACTGATCACGTGGCTGATCATACTCTGCTCACGTAACTCATGCACACATCACGTGGCTATCATGCACTGCTCACGTGGCTCGTCATGGAATGATCACGTAGCAACCATATACTGGTCACGTGACTGATCATGCAAAGATCACGAATGATCATGCACTGTTCACGTGACTGATCATGTACTGATCACGTGACTGATCATGCACTGATCACGTGGCTATCATGCTCTGCTCACGTGGCTGATCATGCAACGATCACGTAGCAACCATGTACTGGTCACGTGACTGATCATGCACTGATCACGTAATTGATCCTGCACTGATCACGTGGCTCATCATGCACTGATCACGTGGCTGATCACACATGTATCACGTGACTGATCATGCACTGATCACGTGGCTCTCATGCACTGATCACGTGGATATCATGCACTGATCACGTGGCTGATCACACACACATGACTGATCATGCACTGATCACGTGGCTATCATGCACTGATCACGTGGCTATCATGCACTGATCACGTGGCTGATCATGCAATGATCACGTAGCTACCATGTACTGGTCACGTGACTGATCATGCACTGATCACGTAACTGATCATGCACTGATCATGTGGCTGATCATGCACTGATCACGTGGCTGATCATACACTGATCACATAACTGATCATGCACTGATCACGTGACTGATCATGCACTGATCACGTGGCTATCATGCACTGATCACTTGGCTGGACATACACTGATCACGTGCCTGGTCATGCACTGATCACGTGGCTGATCATGCACTGATCACGTGACTGATCATGCACTGATCACGTGACTGATCATGCACTGATCACGTGGCTATCATGCACTGCTCACGTGGCTGATCATGCCATGATCACGCAGCTACCATGTACTGGTCACATGACTGATCATGCACTGATCACGTGACTGATCATGCAGTGATCACGTGGCTATCATGAACTACTCACGTGGCTGATCATGCAATGATCATGTAGCTACCATGTACAGGTCACGTGAATGATCATACACCCATCAGGTGACTGATCATGCACTGATCACGTGGCTATCATGCACTGATCACGAGACTGATCATGCACTGTTCACGTCTATATCATGCACTGATCACATGACTGCCCATGCACTGATCACGTGGATGATCATACACTAATCTTGTGACAGATCATGCACTGATCACGTGGCTGATCATGCACTGATACCGTGACTGAGCATGGACTGATCACATGACTATCATGTAGTGATCACGTGACTTAATGGCGCTGATCATGTGACTGATCATGCGCTGATCATGTTTGCTATCATACACTGATCATGTGCCTCTGGAGGCAATAAACAAAGAGCTGAGTAGGCACGAATCAAACAGTCAGCAGGCAATAATCATGGAACTCAGCTGTGAGGAATCATGCTGCTCAGCTGGCAATAATCAAGCAGCTGAGCAGGCAGGAATTACGCAGCACAGCTGGCAATTGTCAAGCAGATGACAGGCAGGAATCGTGCAGCTCAGCTGGCAATTGTCAAGCAGATGAGCAGACAGTAATCACGCAGCTCAGCAGGCCCAGATCACGTGACTGAGCATGCACTGTTCACGTGGCTGATCATACACTGATCACGTGATCTGATCATGCACTGATCACGTGGCTGATCATGCACTGATCACGTGACTGATCATGCACTGATCACGTGGCTGATCATGCACTGATCACGTGGCTGATCATGCACTGATCACGTGGCTGATCATGCACTGATCACGTGACTATCATGCACTGATCACGTGGCATCATGCACTGATCACGTGGCTGATCATACACTGATCACGTGACTGATCATGCACTGATCACGTGGCTGATCATGCACTGATCACGTGGCTGATCATACACTGTCACGTGACTATCATGCACTGATCACGTGGCATCATGCACTGATCACGTGGCTGATCATACACTGATCACGTAACTGATCATGCACTGATCACGTGGCTATCATGCACTGATCACGTGGCTGATCATGCACTGATCACGTGGCTGATCACACACTGTCACGTGACTGATCATGCACTGATCACGTGGCATCATGCACTGATCACGTGGCTGATCATACACTGATCACGTAACTCATGCACTGATCACGTGGCTATCATGCACTGATCACGTGGCTGATCATGCAATGATCACGTAGCAACCATGCACTGGTCACGTGACTGATCATGCACTGATCACGTGGCTGATCATGCACTGATCACGTGACTGATCATGCACTGATCACGTGACTGATCATGCACTGATCACGTGGCTATCATGCACTGATCACGTGGCTGATCATGCACGATCACGTAGCAACCATGCACTGATCACGTGACTGATCATGCACTGATCACGTAATTGATCATGCACTGATCACGTGGCTGATCATGCACTGATCACGTGGCTGATCACACTGATCACGTGACTGATCATGCACTGATCACGTGGCTATCATGCACTGATCACGTGGCTGATCATGCACTGATCACGTGGCTATCATGCACTGATCACGTGGCTATCATGCACTGATCACGTGGCTGATCATGCACTGATCACGTAGCTATCATGCACTGTCACGTGACTGATCATGCACTGATCACGTAACTGATCATGCACTGATCACGTGGCTGATCATGCACTGATCACGTGGCTGATCATGCACTGATCACGTGACTGATCATGCACTGATCACGTGACTGATCATGCACTGATCACGTGGCTGATCATGCACTGATCACGTGACTGATCATGCACTGATCACGTCTGATCATGCACTGATCACGTGGCTATCATGCACTGCTCACGTGGCTGATCATGCCATGATCACGCAGCTACCATGTACTGGTCACATGACTGATCATGCACTGATCACGTGACTGATCATGCACTGATCACGTGGCTATCATGCACTACTCACGTGGCTGATCATGCAATGATCATGTAGCTACCATGTACAGGTCACGTGAATGATCATACACCCATCAGGTGACTGATCATGCACTGATCACGTGGCTATCATGCACTGATCACGAGACTGATCATGCACTGATCACGTCTATATCATGCACTGATCACATGACTGCCCATGCACTGATCACGTGGATGATCATACACTAATCTTGTGACAGATCATGCACTGATCACGTGGCTGATCATGCACTGATACCGTGACTGAGCATGGACTGATCACATGACTATCATGTAGTGATCACGTGACTTAATGGCGCTGATCATGTGACTGATCATGCGCTGATCATGTTTGCTATCATACACTGATCATGTGCCTCTGGAGGCAATAAACAAAGAGCTGAGTAGGCACGAATCAAACAGTCAGCAGGCAATAATCATGGAACTCAGGTGTGAGGAATCATGCTGCTCAGCTGGCAATAATCAAGCAGCTGAGCAGGCAGGAATTACGCAGCACAGCTGGCAATTGTCAAGCAGATGACAGGCAGGAATCGTGCAGCTCAGCTGGCAATTGTCAAGCAGATGAGCAGACAGTAATCACGCAGCTCAGCAGGCCCAGATCACGTGACTGAGCATGCACTGTTCACGTGGCTGATCATACACTGATCACGTGATGATCATGCACTGATCACTTGGATATCATGCACTGATCACGTGGCTGATCATGCACTGTTCACGTGTCTATCATGCACTGATCACGTGGCTGATCATGCACTGATCACGTGGATGATCATGCACTGATCACGTGACTGATCATGCACTGATCACGTGGCTGATCATGCACTGATCACGTGACTGATCATGCACTGATCACGTGGCTATCATGCACTGATCACGTGGCTATCATGCACTGATCACGTGGCTGATCATACACTGATCACGTGACTGATCATGCACTGATCACGTGGCTGATCATGCACTGCTCACGTAACTGATCATGCACTGATCACGTGGCTATCATGCACTGATCACGTGGCTGATCATGCACTGATCACGTGGCTGATCATGCACTGTCACGTGACTGATCATGCACTGATCACGTGGCATCATGCACTGATCACGTGGCTGATCATGCACTGATCACGTAACTCATGCACACATCACGTGGCTATCATGCACTGATCACGTGGTCATGCAATGATCACGTGCAACCATATACTGGTCACGTGACTGATCATGCACTGATCACGTGAATGATCATGCACTGATCACGTGACTGATCATGCACTGATCACGTGACTGATCATGCACTGATCACGTGGCTATCATGCACTGATCACGTGGCTGATCATGCAACGATCACGTAGCAACCATGTACTGGTCACGTGACTGATCATGCACTGATCACGTAATTGATCATGCACTGATCACGTGGCTCATCATGCACTGATCACGTGGCTGATCACACATGATCACGTGACTGATCATGCACTGATCACGTGGCTATCATGCACTGATCACGTGGCTGTCATGCACTGATCACGTGGATATCATGCACTGATCACGTGGCTGATCACACACGTATCACATGACTGATCATGCACTGATCACGTGGCTATCATGCACTGATCACGTGGCTATCATGCACTGATCACGTGGCTGATCATGCAATGATCACGTAGCTACCATGTACTGGTCACGTGACTGATCATGCACTGATCACGTAATTGATCATGCACTGATCATGTGGCTGATCATGCACTGATCACGTGGCTGATCATACACTGATCACATAACTGATCATGCACTGATCACGTGACTGATCATGCACTGATCACGTGGCTATCATGCACTGATCACTTGGCTGACATACACTGATCACGTGCCTGGTCATGCACTGATCACGTGGCTGATCATGCACTGATCACGTGACTGATCATGCACTGATCTCGTGTCTGATCATGCACTGATCACGTGGCTATCATGCACTGCTCACGTGGCTGATCATGCCATGATCACGCAGCTACCATGTACTGGTCACATGACTGATCATGCACTGATCACGTGACTGATCATGCAGTGATCACGTGGCTATCATGCACTACTCACGTGGCTGATCATGCAATGATCATGTAGCTACCATGTACAGGTCACGTGAATGATCATACACCCATCAGGTGACTGATCATGCACTGATCACGTGGCTATCATGCACTGATCACGAGACTGATCATGCACTGTTCACGTCTATATCATGCACTGATCACATGACTGCCCATGCACTGATCACGTGGATGATCATACACTAATCATGTGACAGATCATGCACTGATCACGTGGCTGATCATGCACTGATACCGTGACTGAGCATGGACTGATCACATGACTATCATGTAGTGATCACGTGACTTAATGGCGCTGATCATGTGACTGATCATGCGCTGATCATGTTTGCTATCATACACTGATCATGTGCCTCTGGAGGCAATAAACAAAGAGCTGAGTAGGCACGAATCAAACAGTCAGCAGGCAATAATCATGGAACTCAGCTGTGAGGAATCATGCTGCTCAGCTGGCAATAATCAAGCAGCTGAGCAGGCAGGAATTACGCAGCACAGCTGGCAATTGTCAAGCAGATGACAGGCAGGAATCGTGCAGCTCAGCTGGCAATTGTCAAGCAGATGAGCAGACAGTAATCACGCAGCTCAGCAGGCCCAGATCACGTGACTGAGCATGCACTGTTCACGTGGCTGATCATACACTGATCACGTGATCTGATCATGCACTGATCACGTGGCTGATCATGCACTGATCACGTGACTGATCATGCACTGATCACGTGGCTATCATGCACTGATCACGTGGCTGATCATGCACTGATCACGTGGCTGATCATGCACTGTCACGTGACTATCATGCACTGATCACGTGGCATCATGCACTGATCACGTGGCTGATCATACACTGATCACGTGACTGATCATGCACTGATCACGTGGCTGATCATGCACTGATCACGTGGCTGATCATGCACTGATCACGTGACTATCATGCACTGATCACGTGGCATCATGCACTGATCACGTGGCTGATCATGCACTGATCACGTGACTGATCATGCACTGATCACGTGGCTATCATGCACTGATCACGTGGCTGATCATGCACTGATCACGTGGCTGATCATGCACTGTCACGTGACTGATCATGCACTGATCACGTGGCATCATGCACTGATCACGTGGCTGATCATACACTGATCACGTGACTCATGCACTGATCACGTGGCTATCATGCACTGATCACGTGGCTGATCATGCACTGATCACGTAGCAACCATATACTGGTCACGTGACTGATCATGCACTGATCACGTAAATGATCATGCACTGATCACGTGACTGATCATGCACTGATCACGTGACTGATCATGCACTGATCACGTGGCTATCATGCACTGATCACGTGGCTGATCATGCACGATCACGTAGCAACCATGCACTGATCACGTGACTGATCATGCACTGATCACGTAACTGATCATGCACTGATCACGTGGCTGATCATGCACTGATCACGTGGCTGATCACACATGATCACGTGACTGATCATGCACTGATCACGTGGCTATCATGCACTGATCACGTGGCTGATCATGCACTGATCACGTGGCTGATCATGCACTGATCACGTGGCTATCATGCACTGATCACGTGGCTGATCATGCACTGATCACGTGGCTATCATGCACTGATCACGTGACTGATCATGCACTGATCACGTAACTGATCATGCACTGATCACGTGGCTGATCATGCACTGATCACGTGGCTGATCATGCACTGATCACGTGACTGATCATGCACTGATCACGTGACTGATCATGCACTGATCACGTGGCTGATCATGCACTGATCACGTGACTGATCATGCACTGATATCACGTCTGATCATGCACTGATCACGTGGCTATCATGCACTGCTCACGTGGCTGATCATGCCATGATCACGCAGCTACCATGTACTGGTCACATGACTGATCATGCACTGATCACGTGACTGATCATGCAGTGATCACGTGGCTATCATGCACTACTCACGTGGCTGATCATGCAATGATCATGTAGCTACCATGTACAGGTCACGTGAATGATCATACACCCATCAGGTGACTGATCATGCACTGATCACGTGGCTATCATGCACTGATCACGAGACTGATCATGCACTGATCACGTCTATATCATGCACTGATCACATGACTGCCCATGCACTGATCACGTGGATGATCATACACTAATCATGTGACAGATCATGCACTGATCACGTGGCTGATCATGCACTGATACCGTGACTGAGCATGGACTGATCACATGACTATCATGTAGTGATCACGTGACTTAATGGCGCTGATCATGTGACTGATCATGCGCTGATCATGTTTGCTATCATACACTGATCATGTGCCTCTGGAGGCAATAAACAAAGAGCTGAGTAGGCACGAATCAAACAGTCAGCAGGCAATAATCATGGAACTCAGGTGTGAGGAATCATGCTGCTCAGCTGGCAATAATCAAGCAGCTGAGCAGGCAGGAATTACGCAGCACAGCTGGCAATTGTCAAGCAGATGACAGGCAGGAATCGTGCAGCTCAGCTGGCAATTGTCAAGCAGATGAGCAGACAGTAATCACGCAGCTCAGCAGGCCCAGATCACGTGACTGAGCATGCACTGTTCACGTGGCTGATCATACACTGATCACGTGATGATCATGCACTGATCACTTGGATATCATGCACTGATCACGTGGCTGATCATGCACTGTTCACGTGTCTGATCATGCACTGATCACGTGGCTGATCATGCACTGATCACGTGGCTGATCATGCACTGATCACGTGGCTGATCATGCACTGATCACGTGGCTGATCATGCACTGATCACGTGACTGATCATGCACTGATCACGTGGCTATCATGCACTGATCACGTGGCTATCATGCACTGATCACGTGGCTGATCATGCACTGATCACGGTGATCATGCACTGATCACGTGGCTGATCATGCACTGATCACGTGACTGATCATGCACTGATCACGTGGCTATCATGCACTGATCACGTGGCTGATCATGCACTGATCACGTGGCTGATCATGCACTGTCACGTGACTGATCATGCACTGATCACGTGGCATCATGCACTGATCACGTGGCTGATCATGCACTGATCACGTGACTCATGCACTGATCACGTGGCTATCATGCACTGATCACGTGGCTGATCATGCACTGATCACGTAGCAACCATGCACTGATCACGTGACTGATCATGCACTGATCACGTGGCTGATCATGCACTGATCACGTGACTGATCATGCACTGATCACGTGGCTATCATGCACTGATCACGTGGCTGATCATGCACGATCACGTAGCTACCATGTACTGATCACGTGACTGATCATGCACTGATCACGTAACTGATCATGCACTGATCACGTGGCTGATCATGCACTGATCACGTGGCTGATCACACATGATCACGTGACTGATCATGCACTGATCACGTGGCTCATGCACTGATCACGTGACTGATCATGCACTGATCACGTGGCTATCATGCACTGATCACGTGGCTATCATGCACTGATCACGTGGCTGATCATGCAATGATCACGTAGCTACCATGTACTGTCACGTGACTGATCATGCACTGATCACGTAATTGATCATGCACTGATCACGTGGCTGATCATGCACTGATCACGTGGCTGATCATACACTGATCACGTGACTGATCATGCACTGATCACGTGACTGATCATGCACTGATCACGTGGCTATCATGCACTGATCACTTGGCTGACATACACTGATCACGTGCCTGATCATGCACTGATCACGTGGCTGATCATGCACTGATCACGTGACTGATCATGCACTGATCTCGTGTCTGATCATGCACTGATCACGTGGCTATCATGCACTGATCACGTGGCTGATCATGCCATGATCACGCAGCTACCATGTACAGGTCACATGACTGATCATGCACTGATCACGTGACTGATCATGCACTGATCACGTGGCTATCATGCACTACTCACGTGGCTGATCATGCAATGATCATGTAGCTACCATGTACTGGTCACGTGAATGATCATACACTGATCACGTGACTGATCATGCACTGATCACGTGGCTATCATGCACTGATCACGTGATGATCATGCACTGATCACGTGGCTATCATGCACTGATCACGTGACTGATCATGCACTGATCACGTCTATATCATGCACTGATCACATGACTGCCCATGCACTGATCACGTGGATGATCATACACTGATCATGTGACAGATCATGCACTGATCACGTGGCTGATCATGCACTGATACCGTGACTGAGCATGGACTGATCACATGACTATCATGTAGTGATCACGTGACTTAATGGCGCTGATCATGTGACTGATCATGCGCTGATCATGTTTGCTATCATACACTGATCATGTGCCTCTGGAGGCAATAAACAAAGAGCTGAGTAGGCACGAATCAAACAGTCAGCAGGCAATAATCATGGAACTCAGCTGTGAGGAATCATGCTGCTCAGCTGGCAATAATCAAGCAGCTGAGCAGGCAGGAATTACGCAGCACAGCTGGCAATTGTCAAGCAGATGACAGGCAGGAATCGTGCAGCTCAGCTGGCAATTGTCAAGCAGATGAGCAGACAGTAATCACGCAGCTCAGCAGGCCCAGATCACGTGACTGAGCATGCACTGTTCACGTGGCTGATCATACACTGATCACGTGATCTGATCATGCACTGATCACGTGGCTGATCATGCACTGATCACGTGACTGATCATGCACTGATCACGTGGCTATCATGCACTGATCACGTGGCTGATCATGCACTGATCACGTGGCTGATCATGCACTGATCACGTGACTATCATGCACTGATCACGTGGCATCATGCACTGATCACGTGGCTGATCATACACTGATCACGTGACTGATCATGCACTGATCACGTGGCTGATCATGCACTGATCACGTGGCTGATCATGCACTGATCACGTGACTGATCATGCACTGATCACGTGGCATCATGCACTGATCACGTGGCTGATCATGCACTGATCACGTAACTGATCATGCACTGATCACGTGGCTATCATGCACTGATCACGTGGCTGATCATGCACTGATCACGTGGCTGATCACACACTGATCACGTGACTGATCATGCACTGATCACGTGGCACTCATGCACTGATCACGTGGCTGATCATGCACTGATCACGTGACTCATGCACTGATCACGTGGCTATCATGCACTGATCACGTGGCTGATCATGCACTGATCACGTAGCTCATGCACTGATCACGTGACTGATCATGCACTGATCACGTGGCTGATCATGCACTGATCACGTGACTGATCATGCACTGATCACGTGACTGATCATGCACTGATCACGTGGCTATCATGCACTGATCACGTGGCTGATCATGCACTGATCACGTAGCAACCATGCACTGATCACGTGACTGATCATGCACTGATCACGATTGATCATGCACTGATCACGTGGCTGATCATGCACTGATCACGTGGCTGATCACACATGATCACGTGACTGATCATGCACTGATCACGTGGCTATCATGCACTGATCACGTGGCTGATCATGCACTGATCACGTGGCTATCATGCACTGATCACGTGGCTATCATGCACTGATCACGTGGCTGATCATGCACTGATCACGTAGCTATCATGCACTGATCACGTGACTGATCATGCACTGATCACGTAATTGATCATGCACTGATCACGTGGCTGATCATGCACTGATCACGTGGCTGATCATGCACTGATCACGTGACTGATCATGCACTGATCACGTGACTGATCATGCACTGATCACGTGGCTGATCATGCACTGATCACGTGACTGATCATGCACTGATATCACGTCTGATCATGCACTGATCACGTGGCTATCATGCACTGCTCACGTGGCTGATCATGCCATGATCACGCAGCTACCATGTACTGGTCACATGACTGATCATGCACTGATCACGTGACTGATCATGCAGTGATCACGTGGCTATCATGCACTACTCACGTGGCTGATCATGCAATGATCATGTAGCTACCATGTACAGGTCACGTGAATGATCATACACCCATCAGGTGACTGATCATGCACTGATCACGTGGCTATCATGCACTGATCACGAGACTGATCATGCACTGATCACGTCTATATCATGCACTGATCACATGACTGCCCATGCACTGATCACGTGGATGATCATACACTAATCTTGTGACAGATCATGCACTGATCACGTGGCTGATCATGCACTGATACCGTGACTGAGCATGGACTGATCACATGACTATCATGTAGTGATCACGTGACTTAATGGCGCTGATCATGTGACTGATCATGCGCTGATCATGTTTGCTATCATACACTGATCATGTGCCTCTGGAGGCAATAAACAAAGAGCTGAGTAGGCACGAATCAAACAGTCAGCAGGCAATAATCATGGAACTCAGGTGTGAGGAATCATGCTGCTCAGCTGGCAATAATCAAGCAGCTGAGCAGGCAGGAATTACGCAGCACAGCTGGCAATTGTCAAGCAGATGACAGGCAGGAATCGTGCAGCTCAGCTGGCAATTGTCAAGCAGATGAGCAGACAGTAATCACGCAGCTCAGCAGGCCCAGATCACGTGACTGAGCATGCACTGTTCACGTGGCTGATCATACACTGATCACGTGATGATCATGCACTGATCACTTGGATATCATGCACTGATCACGTGGCTGATCATGCACTGTTCACGTGTCTGATCATGCACTGATCACGTGGCTGATCATGCACTGATCACGTGGCTGATCATGCACTGATCACGTGGCTGATCATGCACTGATCACGTGGCTGATCATGCACTGATCACGTGACTGATCATGCACTGATCACGTGGCTATCATGCACTGATCACGTGGCTATCATGCACTGATCACGTGGCTGATCATGCACTGATCACGTGACTGATCATGCACTGATCACGTGGCTGATCATGCACTGATCACGTGACTGATCATGCACTGATCACGTGGCTATCATGCACTGATCACGTGGCTGATCATGCACTGATCACGTGGCTGATCATGCACTGATCACGTGACTGATCATGCACTGATCACGTGGCATCATGCACTGATCACGTGGCTGATCATGCACTGATCACGTGACTCATGCACTGATCACGTGGCTATCATGCACTGATCACGTGGCTGATCATGCACTGATCACGTGCAACCATGCACTGATCACGTGACTGATCATGCACTGATCACGAACTGATCATGCACTGATCACGTGACTGATCATGCACTGATCACGTGGCTATCATGCACTGATCACGTGGCTGATCATGCACTGATCACGTAGCTACCATGTACTGGTCACGTGACTGATCATGCACTGATCACGTAATTGATCATGCACTGATCACGTGGCTGATCATGCACTGATCACGTGGCTGATCACACATGATCACGTGACTGATCATGCACTGATCACGTGGCTGATCATGCACTGATCACGTGGCTGATCATGCACTGATCACGTGGCTGATCATGCACTGATCACGTGGCTATCATGCACTGATCACGTGGCTGATCATGCACTGATCACGTAGCTATCATGCACTGTCACGTGACTGATCATGCACTGATCACGTAATTGATCATGCACTGATCACGTGGCTGATCATGCACTGATCACGTGGCTGATCATGCACTGATCACGTGACTGATCATGCACTGATCACGTGACTGATCATGCACTGATCACGTGGCTATCATGCACTGATCACGTGGCTGATCATGCACTGATCACGTGCTGATCATGCACTGATCACGTGGCTGATCATGCACTGATCACGTGACTGATCATGCACTGATCTCACGTCTGATCATGCACTGATCACGTGGCTATCATGCACTGATCACGTGGCTGATCATGCAATGATCACGCAGCTACCATGCACTGATCACGTGACTGATCATGCACTGATCACGTGACTGATCATGCACTGATCACGTGGCTATCATGCACTGATCACGTGGCTGATCATGCAATGATCATGTAGCTACATGTACTGGTCACGTGAATGATCATGCACTGATCACGTGACTGATCATGCACTGATCACGTGGCTATCATGCACTGATCACGTGATGATCATGCACTGATCACGTGGATATCATGCACTGATCACGTGACTGATCATGCACTGATCACGCTATATCATGCACTGATCACGTGACTGATCATGCACTGATCACGTGGATGATCATGCACTGATCACGTGACTGATCATGCACTGATCACGTGGCTGATCATGCACTGATCACGTGACTGATCATGCACTGATCACGTGGCTGATCATGCACTGATCACGTGGCTATCATGCACTGATCACGTGGCTGATCATACACTGATCACGTGTCTGACCATGCACTGATCACGTGGCTGATCATACACTGCTCACGTAACTGATCATGCACTGATCACGTGGCTATCATGCACTGATCACGTGGCTGAACATGCACTGTTCACGTGGCTGATCACACACCTGTCACGTGACATATCATGCACTGATCACGTGGCACTCATGCACTGATCACGTGGCTGATCATACTCTGCTCACGTAACTCATGCACACATCACGTGGCTATCATGCACTGCTCACGTGGCTCTGTCATGGAATGATCACGTAGCAACCATATACTGGTCACGTGACTGATCATGCAAAGATCACGTAAATGATCATGCACTGTTCACGTGACTGATCATGTACTGATCACGTGACTGATCATGCACTGATCACGTGGCTATCATGCACTGCTCACGTGGCTGATCATGCAACGATCACGTAGCAACCATGTACTGGTCACGTGACTGATCATGCACTGATCACGAATTGATCATGCACTGATCACGTGGCTCATCATGCACTGATCACGTGGCTGATCACACATGTATCACGTGACTGATCATGCACTGATCACGTGGCTCATGCACTGATCACGTGGCTGTCATGCACTGATCACGTGGATATCATGCACTGATCACGTGGCTGATCACACACGTATCACATGACTGATCATGCACTGATCACGTGGCTATCATGCACTGATCACGTGGCTATCATGCACTGATCACGTGGCTGATCATGCAATGATCACGTAGCTACCATGTACTGGTCACGTGACTGATCATGCACTGATCACGTAATTGATCATGCACTGATCACGTGGCTGATCATGCACTGATCACGTGGCTGATCATACACTGATCACATAACTGATCATGCACTGATCACGTGACTGATCATGCACTGATCACGTGGCTATCATGCACTGATCACTTGGCTGACATACACTGATCACGTGCCTGGTCATGCACTGATCACGTGGCTGATCATGCACTGATCACGTGACTGATCATGCACTGATCACGTGTCTGATCATGCACTGATCACGTGGCTATCATGCACTGCTCACGTGGCTGATCATGCCATGATCACGCAGCTACCATGTACTGGTCACATGACTGATCATGCACTGATCACGTGACTGATCATGCAGTGATCACGTGGCTATCATGCACTACTCACGTGGCTGATCATGCAATGATCATGTAGCTACCATGTACAGGTCACGTGAATGATCATACACCCATCAGGTGACTGATCATGCACTGATCACGTGGCTATCATGCACTGATCACGAGACTGATCATGCACTGTTCACGTCTATATCATGCACTGATCACATGACTGCCCATGCACTGATCACGTGGATGATCATACACTAATCTTGTGACAGATCATGCACTGATCACGTGGCTGATCATGCACTGATACCGTGACTGAGCATGGACTGATCACATGACTATCATGTAGTGATCACGTGACTTAATGGCGCTGATCATGTGACTGATCATGCGCTGATCATGTTTGCTATCATACACTGATCATGTGCCTCTGGAGGCAATAAACAAAGAGCTGAGTAGGCACGAATCAAACAGTCAGCAGGCAATAATCATGGAACTCAGGTGTGAGGAATCATGCTGCTCAGCTGGCAATAATCAAGCAGCTGAGCAGGCAGGAATTACGCAGCACAGCTGGCAATTGTCAAGCAGATGACAGGCAGGAATCGTGCAGCTCAGCTGGCAATTGTCAAGCAGATGAGCAGACAGTAATCACGCAGCTCAGCAGGCCCAGATCACGTGACTGAGCATGCACTGTTCACGTGGCTGATCATACACTGATCACGTGATGATCATGCACTGATCACTTGGATATCATGCACTGATCACGTGGCTGATCATACACTGTTCACGTGTCTGACCATGCACTGATCACGTGGCTGATCATACACTGCTCACGTAACTGATCATGCACTGATCACGTGGCTGAACATGCACTGTTCACGTGGCTGATCACACACCTGTCACGTGACATATCATGCACTGATCACGTGGCACTCATGCACTGATCACGTGGCTGATCATACTCTGCTCACGTAACTCATGCACACATCACGTGGCTATCATGCACTGCTCACGTGGCTCGTCATGGAATGATCACGTAGCAACCATATACTGGTCACGTGACTGATCATGCAAAGATCACGTAAATGATCATGCACTGTTCACGTGACTGATCATGTACTGATCACGTGACTGATCATGCACTGATCACGTGGCTATCATGCTCTGCTCACGTGGCTGATCATGCAACGATCACGTAGCAACCATGTACTGGTCACGTGACTGATCATGCACTGATCACGTAATTGATCCTGCACTGATCACGTGGCTCATCATGCACTGATCACGTGGCTGATCACACATGTATCACGTGACTGATCATGCACTGATCCGTGGCTCTCATGCACTGATCACGTGGCTGTCATGCACTGATCACGTGGATATCATGCACTGATCACGTGGCTGATCACACACGTATCACATGACTGATCATGCACTGATCACGTGGCTATCATGCACTGATCACGTGGCTATCATGCACTGATCACGTGGCTGACCTGGCAATGATCACGTAGCTACCATGTACTGGTCACGTGACTGATCATGCACTGATCACGTAATTGATCATGCACTGATCATGTGGCTGATCATGCACTGATCACGTGGCTGATCATACACTGATCACATAACTGATCATGCACTGATCACGTGACTGATCATGCACTGATCACGTGGCTATCATGCACTGATCACTTGGCTGGACATACACTGATCACGTGCCTGGTCATGCACTGATCACGTGGCTGATCATGCACTGATCACGTGACTGATCATGCACTGATCTCGTGACTGATCATGCACTGATCACGTGGCTATCATGCACTGCTCACGTGGCTGATCATGCCATGATCACGCAGCTACCATGTACTGGTCACATGACTGATCATGCACTGATCACGTGACTGATCATGCAGTGATCACGTGGCTATCATGAACTACTCACGTGGCTGATCATGCAATGATCATGTAGCTACCATGTACAGGTCACGTGAATGATCATACACCCATCAGGTGACTGATCATGCACTGATCACGTGGCTATCATGCACTGATCACGAGACTGATCATGCACTGTTCACGTCTATATCATGCACTGATCACATGACTGCCCGTGCACTGATCACGTGGATGATCATACACTAATCTTGTGACAGATCATGCACTGATCACGTGGCTGATCATGCACTGATACCGTGACTGAGCATGGACTGATCACATGACTATCATGTAGTGATCACGTGACTTAATGGCGCTGATCATGTGACTGATCATGCGCTGATCATGTTTGCTATCATACACTGATCATGTGCCTCTGGAGGCAATAAACAAAGAGCTGAGTAGGCACGAATCAAACAGTCAGCAGGCAATAATCATGGAACTCAGGTGTGAGGAATCATGCTGCTCAGCTGGCAATAATCAAGCAGCTGAGCAGGCAGGAATTACGCAGCACAGCTGGCAATTGTCAAGCAGATGACAGGCAGGAATCGTGCAGCTCAGCTGGCAATTGTCAAGCAGATGAGCAGACAGTAATCACG
Organism: Bos javanicus; assembly: GCF_032452875.1. Taxonomy (NCBI): domain Eukaryota; kingdom Metazoa; phylum Chordata; class Mammalia; order Artiodactyla; family Bovidae; genus Bos; species Bos javanicus. The sequence continues at coordinate 44,351 of NW_026894472.1, read as the reverse complement.
CAGCTCAGCAGGCCCTGATCACGTGACTGAGCATGCACTGTTCACGTGGCTGATCATACACTGATCACGTGATGATCATGCACTGATCACTTGGATATCATGCACTGATCACGTGGCTGATCATACACTGTTCACGTGTCTGACCATGCACTGATCACGTGGCTGATCATACACTGCTCACGTAACTGATCATGCACTGATCACGTGGCTATCATGCACTGATCACGTGGCTGAACATGCACTGTTCACGTGGCTGATCACACACCTGTCACGTGACATATCATGCACTGATCACGTGGCACTCATGCACTGATCACGTGGCTGATCATACTCTGCTCACGTAACTCATGCACACATCACGTGGCTATCATGCACTGCTCACGTGGCTCGTCATGGAATGATCACGTAGCAACCATATACTGGTCACGTGACTGATCATGCAAAGATCACGTAAATGATCATGCACTGTTCACGTGACTGATCATGTACTGATCACGTGACTGATCATGCACTGATCACGTGGCTATCATGCTCTGCTCACGTGGCTGATCATGCAACGATCACGTAGCAACCATGTACTGGTCACGTGACTGATCATGCACTGATCACGTGGCTATCATGCACTGATCACGTGGCTGATCATGCACTGATCACGTGGATATCATGCACTGATCACGTGGCTGATCATACACGATCACGTGACTGATCATGCACTGATCACGTGGCTATCATGCACTGATCACGTGGCTATCATGCACTGATCACGTGGCTGATCATGCAATGATCACGAGCTACCATGTACTGGTCACGTGACTGATCATGCACTGATCACGTAATTGATCATGCACTGATCATGTGGCTGATCATGCACTGATCACGTGGCTGATCATACACTGATCACATAACTGATCATGCACTGATCACGTGACTGATCATGCACTGATCACGTGGCTATCATGCACTGATCACGTGGCTGACATGCACTGATCACGTGCCTGATCATGCACTGATCACGTGGCTGATCATGCACTGATCACGTGACTGATCATGCACTGATCACGTGTCTGATCATGCACTGATCACGTGGCTATCATGCACTGCTCACGTGGCTGATCATGCAATGATCACGCAGCTACCATGTACTGGTCACATGACTGATCATGCACTGATCACGTGACTGATCATGCAGTGATCACGTGGCTATCATGCACTACTCACGTGGCTGATCATGCAATGATCATGTAGCTACCATGTACAGGTCACGTGAATGATCATACACCCATCAGGTGACTGATCATGCACTGATCACGTGGCTATCATGCACTGATCACGAGACTGATCATGCACTGTTCACGTCTATATCATGCACTGATCACATGACTGCCCATGCACTGATCACGTGGATGATCATACACTAATCTTGTGACAGATCATGCACTGATCACGTGGCTGATCATGCACTGATACCGTGACTGAGCATGGACTGATCACATGACTATCATGTAGTGATCACGTGACTTAATGGCGCTGATCATGTGACTGATCATGCGCTGATCATGTTTGCTATCATACACTGATCATGTGCCTCTGGAGGCAATAAACAAAGAGCTGAGTAGGCACGAATCAAACAGTCAGCAGGCAATAATCATGGAACTCAGGTGTGAGGAATCATGCTGCTCAGCTGGCAATAATCAAGCAGCTGAGCAGGCAGGAATTACGCAGCACAGCTGGCAATTGTCAAGCAGATGACAGGCAGGAATCGTGCAGCTCAGCTGGCAATTGTCAAGCAGATGAGCAGACAGTAATCACGCAGCTCAGCAGGCCCTGATCACGTGACTGAGCATGCACTGATCACGTGGCTGATCATACACTGATCACGTGTCTGATCATGCACTGATCACGTGGCTGATCATGCACTGATCACGTAACTGATCATGCACTGATCACGTGGCTATCATGCACTGATCACGTGGCTGATCATGCACTGATCACGTGGCTGATCACACACTGTCACGTGACATATCATGCACTGATCACGTGGCACTCATGCACTGATCACGTGGCTGATCATACACTGCTCACGTAACTCATGCACTGATCACGTGGCTATCATGCACTGATCACGTGGCTGATCATGCAATGATCACGTAGCTACCATGTACTGGTCACGTGACTGATCATGCACTGATCACGTAATTGATCATGCACTGATCACGTGGCTGATCATGCACTGATCACGTGGCTGATCATGCACTGATCACGTGACTGATCATGCACTGATCACGTGACTGATCATGCACTGATCACGTGGCTATCATGCACTGATCACGTGGCTGATCATACACTGATCACGTGCCTGATCATGCACTGATCACGTGGCTGATCATGCACTGATCACGTGACTGATCATGCACTGATCACGTGACTGATCATGCACTGATCACGTGGCTATCATGCACTGCTCACGTGGCTGATCATGCCATGATCACGCAGCTACCATGTACTGGTCACATGACTGATCATGCACTGATCACGTGACTGATCATGCAGTGATCACGTGGCTATCATGCACTACTCACGTGGCTGATCATGCAATGATCATGTAGCTACCATGTACAGGTCACGTGAATGATCATACACCCATCAGGTGACTGATCATGCACTGATCACGTGGCTATCATGCACTGATCACGAGACTGATCATGCACTGATCACGTCTATATCATGCACTGATCACATGACTGCCCATGCACTGATCACGTGGATGATCATACACTAATCTTGTGACAGATCATGCACTGATCACGTGGCTGATCATGCACTGATACCGTGACTGAGCATGGACTGATCACATGACTATCATGTAGTGATCACGTGACTTAATGGCGCTGATCATGTGACTGATCATGCGCTGATCATGTTTGCTATCATACACTGATCATGTGCCTCTGGAGGCAATAAACAAAGAGCTGAGTAGGCACGAATCAAACAGTCAGCAGGCAATAATCATGGAACTCAGGTGTGAGGAATCATGCTGCTCAGCTGGCAATAATCAAGCAGCTGAGCAGGCAGGAATTACGCAGCACAGCTGGCAATTGTCAAGCAGATGACAGGCAGGAATCGTGCAGCTCAGCTGGCAATTGTCAAGCAGATGAGCAGACAGTAATCACGCAGCTCAGCAGGCCCAGATCACGTGACTGAGCATGCACTGATCACGTGGCTGATCATACACTGATCACGTGTCTGACCATGCACTGATCACGTGGCTGATCATACACTGCTCACGTAACTGATCATGCACTGATCACGTGGCTATCATGCACTGATCACGTGGCTGAACATGCACTGTTCACGTGGCTGATCACACACCTGTCACGTGACATATCATGCACTGATCACGTGGCACTCATGCACTGATCACGTGGCTGATCATACTCTGCTCACGTAACTCATGCACACATCACGTGGCTATCATGCACTGCTCACGTGGCTCGTCATGGAATGATCACGTAGCAACCATATACTGGTCACGTGACTGATCATGCAAAGATCACGTAAATGATCATGCACTGTTCACGTGACTGATCATGTACTGATCACGTGACTGATCATGCACTGATCACGTGGCTATCATGCTCTGCTCACGTGGCTGATCATGCAACGATCACGTAGCAACCATGTACTGGTCACGTGACTGATCATGCACTGATCACGTAATTGATCCTGCACTGATCACGTGGCTCATCATGCACTGATCACGTGGCTGATCACACATGTATCACGTGACTGATCATGCACTGATCACGTGGCTATCATGCACTGATCACGTGGCTATCATGCACTGATCACGTGGCTGATCATGCAATGATCACGTAGCTACCATGTACTGGTCACGTGACTGATCATGCACTGATCACGTAATTGATCATGCACTGATCACGTGGCTGATCATGCACTGATCACGTGGCTGATCATACACTGATCACATAACTGATCATGCACTGATCACGTGACTGATCATGCACTGATCACGTGGCTATCATGCACTGATCACTTGGCTGACATACACTGATCACGTGCCTGGTCATGCACTGATCACGTGGCTGATCATGCACTGATCACGTGACTGATCATGCACTGATCTCGTGTCTGATCATGCACTGATCACGTGGCTATCATGCACTGCTCACGTGGCTGATCATGCCATGATCACGCAGCTACCATGTACTGGTCACATGACTGATCATGCACTGATCACGTGACTGATCATGCAGTGATCACGTGGCTATCATGAACTACTCACGTGGCTGATCATGCAATGATCATGTAGCTACCATGTACAGGTCACGTGAATGATCATACACCCATCAGGTGACTGATCATGCACTGATCACGTGGCTATCATGCACTGATCACGAGACTGATCATGCACTGTTCACGTCTATATCATGCACTGATCACATGACTGCCCGCACTGATCACGTGGATGATCATACACTAATCTTGTGACAGATCATGCACTGATCACGTGGCTGATCATGCACTGATACCGTGACTGAGCATGGACTGATCACATGACTATCATGTAGTGATCACGTGACTTAATGGCGCTGATCATGTGACTGATCATGCGCTGATCATGTTTGCTATCATACACTGATCATGTGCCTCTGGAGGCAATAAACAAAGAGCTGAGTAGGCACGAATCAAACAGTCAGCAGGCAATAATCATGGAACTCAGGTGTGAGGAATCATGCTGCTCAGCTGGCAATAATCAAGCAGCTGAGCAGGCAGGAATTACGCAGCACAGCTGGCAATTGTCAAGCAGATGACAGGCAGGAATCGTGCAGCTCAGCTGGCAATTGTCAAGCAGATGAGCAGACAGTAATCACGCAGCTCAGCAGGCCCAGATCACGTGACTGAGCATGCACTGTTCACGTGGCTGATCATACACTGATCACGTGGATGATCATGCACTGATCACTTGGATATCATGCACTGATCACGTGGCTGATCATACACTGTTCACGTGTCTGACCATGCACTGATCACGTGGCTGATCATACACTGCTCACGTAACTGATCATGCACTGATCACGTGGCTATCATGCACTGATCACGTGGCTGAACATGCACTGTTCACGTGGCTGATCACACACCTGTCACGTGACATATCATGCACTGATCACGTGGCACTCATGCACTGATCACGTGGCTGATCATACTCTGCTCACGTAACTCATGCACACATCACGTGGCTATCATGCACTGCTCACGTGGCTCGTCATGGAATGATCACGTAGCAACCATATACTGGTAACGTGACTGATCATGCAAAGATCACGTAAATGATCATGCACTGTTCACGTGACTGATCATGTACTGATCACGTGACTGATCATGCACTGATCACGTGGCTATCATGCTCTGCTCACGTGGCTGATCATGCAACGATCACGTAGCAACCATGTACTGGTCACGTGACTGATCATGCACTGATCACGTAATTGATCCTGCACTGATCACGTGGCTCATCATGCACTGATCACGTGGCTGATCACACATGTATCACGTGACTGATCATGCACTGATCACGTGGCTCTCATGCACTGATCACGTGGCTGTCATGCACTGATCACGTGGATATCATGCACTGATCACGTGGCTGATCACACACGATCACATGACTGATCATGCACTGATCACGTGGCTATCATGCACTGATCACGTGGCTATCATGCACTGATCACGTGGCTATCATGCACTGATCACGTGGCTGATCAGGCAATGATCACGAGCTACCATGTACTGGTCACGTGACTGATCATGCACTGATCACGTAATTGATCATGCACTGATCACGTGGCTGATCATGCACTGATCACGTGGCTGATCATACACTGATCACATAACTGATCATGCACTGATCACGTGACTGATCATGCACTGATCACGTGGCTATCATGCACTGATCACTTGGCTGGACATACACTGATCACGTGCCTGGTCATGCACTGATCACGTGGCTGATCATGCACTGATCACGTGACTGATCATGCACTGATCCGTCTGATCATGCACTGATCACGTGGCTATCATGCACTGCTCACGTGGCTGATCATGCCATGATCACGCAGCTACCATGTACTGGTCACATGACTGATCATGCACTGATCACGTGACTGATCATGCAGTGATCACGTGGCTATCATGAACTACTCACGTGGCTGATCATGCAATGATCATGTAGCTACCATGTACAGGTCACGTGAATGATCATACACCCATCAGGTGACTGATCATGCACTGATCACGTGGCTATCATGCACTGATCACGAGACTGATCATGCACTGATCACGTCTATATCATGCACTGATCACATGACTGCCCATGCACTGATCACGTGGATGATCATACACTAATCTTGTGACAGATCATGCACTGATCACGTGGCTGATCATGCACTGATACCGTGACTGAGCATGGACTGATCACATGACTATCATGTAGTGATCACGTGACTTAATGGCGCTGATCATGTGACTGATCATGCGCTGATCATGTTTGCTATCATACACTGATCATGTGCCTCTGGAGGCAATAAACAAAGAGCTGAGTAGGCACGAATCAAACAGTCAGCAGGCAATAATCATGGAACTCAGGTGTGAGGAATCATGCTGCTCAGCTGGCAATAATCAAGCAGCTGAGCAGGCAGGAATTACGCAGCACAGCTGGCAATTGTCAAGCAGATGACAGGCAGGAATCGTGCAGCTCAGCTGGCAATTGTCAAGCAGATGAGCAGACAGTAATCACGCAGCTCAGCAGGCCCAGATCACGTGACTGAGCATGCACTGTTCACGTGGCTGATCATACACTGATCACGTGATGATCATGCACTGATCACTTGGATATCATGCACTGATCACGTGGCTGATCATACACTGTTCACGTGTCTGACCATGCACTGATCACGTGGCTGATCATACACTGCTCACGTAACTGATCATGCACTGATCACGTGGCTATCATGCACTGATCACGTGGCTGAACATGCACTGTTCACGTGGCTGATCACACACCTGTCACGTGACATATCATGCACTGATCACGTGGCACTCATGCACTGATCACGTGGCTGATCATACTCTGCTCACGTAACTCATGCACACATCACGTGGCTATCATGCACTGCTCACGTGGCTCGTCATGGAATGATCACGTAGCAACCATATACTGGTCACGTGACTGATCATGCAAAGATCACGTAAATGATCATGCACTGTTCACGTGACTGATCATGTACTGATCACGTGACTGATCATGCACTGATCACGTGGCTATCATGCTCTGCTCACGTGGCTGATCATGCAACGATCACGTAGCAACCATGTACTGGTCACGTGACTGATCATGCACTGATCACGTAATTGATCCTGCACTGATCACGTGGCTCATCATGCACTGATCACGTGGCTGATCACACATGTATCACGTGACTGATCATGCACTGATCACGTGGCTCTCATGCACTGATCACGTGGCTGTCATGCACTGATCACGTGGATAACATGCACTGATCACGTGGCTGATCACACACGTATCACATGACTGATCATGCACTGATCACGTGGCTATCATGCACTGATCACGTGGCTATCATGCACTGATCACGTGGCTGATCATGCAATGATCACGTAGCTACCATGTACTGGTCACGTGACTGATCATGCACTGATCACGTGACTGATCATGCACTGATCACGTGGCTATCATGCACTGATCACGTGACTGATCATGCACTGATCACGCCTATATCATGCACTGATCACATGACTGCCCATGCACTGATCACGTGGATGATCATACACTGATCATGTGACAGATCATGCACTGATCACGTGGCTGATCATGCACTGATACCGTGACTGAGCATGGACTGATCACATGACTATCATGTAGTGATCACGTGACTTAATGGCGCTGATCATGTGACTGATCATGCACTGATCATGTTTGCTATCATACACTGATCATGTGCCTCTGGAGGCAATAAACAAAGAGCTGAGTAGGCACGAATCAAACAGTCAGCAGGCAATAATCATGGAACTCAGGTGTGAGGAATCATGCTGCTCAGCTGGCAATAATCAAGCAGCTGAGCAGGCAGGAATTACGCAGCACAGCTGGCAATTGTCAAGCAGATGACAGGCAGGAATCGTGCAGCTCAGCTGGCAATTGTCAAGCAGATGAGCAGACAGTAATCACGCAGCTCAGCAGGCCCAGATCACGTGACTGAGCATGCACTGTTCACGTGGCTGATCATACACTGATCACGTGATGATCATGCACTGATCACTGGATATCATGCACTGATCACGTGGCTGATCATACACTGTTCACGTGTCTGACCATGCACTGATCACGTGGCTGATCATACACTGCTCACGTAACTGATCATGCACTGATCACGTGGCTATCATGCACTGATCACGTGGCTGATCATGCACTGATCACGTGGCTGATCACACCTGTCACGTGACATATCATGCACTGATCACGTGGCATCATGCACTGATCACGTGGCTATCATGCACTGATCACGTGGCTGATCACACATGATCACGTGACTGATCATGCACTGATCACGTGGCTATCATGCACTGATCACGTGGCTATCATGCACTGATCACGTGGCTGATCATGCAATGATCACGTAGCTATCATGTACTGGTCACGTGACTGATCATGCACTGATCACGTAATTGATCATGCACTGATCACGTGGCTGATCATGCACTGATCACGTGGCTGATCATGCACTGATCACGTAACTGATCATGCACTGATCACGTGACTGATCATGCACTGATCACGTGGCTATCATGCACTGATCACGTGGATCATACACTGATCACGTGCCTGATCATGCACTGATCACGTGGCTGATCATGCACTGATCACGTGACTGATCATGCACTGATCACGTGACTGATCATGCACTGATCACGTGGCTATCATGCACTGCTCACGTGGCTGATCATGCCATGATCACGCAGCTACCATGTACTGGTCACATGACTGATCATGCACTGATCACGTGACTGATCATGCAGTGATCACGTGGCTATCATGCACTACTCACGTGGCTGATCATGCAATGATCATGTAGCTACCATGTACAGGTCACGTGAATGATCATACACCCATCAGGTGACTGATCATGCACTGATCACGTGGCTATCATGCACTGATCACGAGACTGATCATGCACTGATCACGTCTATATCATGCACTGATCACATGACTGCCCATGCACTGATCACGTGGATGATCATACACTAATCATGTGACAGATCATGCACTGATCACGTGGCTGATCATGCACTGATACCGTGACTGAGCATGGACTGATCACATGACTATCATGTAGTGATCACGTGACTTAATGGCGCTGATCATGTGACTGATCATGCGCTGATCATGTTTGCTATCATACACTGATCATGTGCCTCTGGAGGCAATAAACAAAGAGCTGAGTAGGCACGAATCAAACAGTCAGCAGGCAATAATCATGGAACTCAGGTGAGGAATCATGCTGCTCAGCTGGCAATAATCAAGCAGCTGAGCAGGCAGGAATTACGCAGCACAGCTGGCAATTGTCAAGCAGATGACAGGCAGGAATCGTGCAGCTCAGCTGGCAATTGTCAAGCAGATGAGCAGACAGTAATCACGCAGCTCAGCAGGCCCAGATCACGTGACTGAGCATGCACTGTTCACGTGGCTGATCATACACTGATCACGTGATGATCATGCACTGATCACTTGGATATCATGCACTGATCACGTGGCTGATCATACACTGTTCACGTGTCTGACCATGCACTGATCACGTGGCTGATCATACACTGCTCACGTAACTGATCATGCACTGATCACGTGGCTATCATGCACTGATCACGTGGCTGATCATGCACTGTTCACGTGGCTGATCACACACTGTCACGTGACATATCATGCACTGATCACGTGGCACTCATGCACTGATCACGTGGCTATCATGCACTGATCACGTGGCTGATCACACATGTATCACATGACTGATCATGCACTGATCACGTGGCTATCATGCACTGATCACGTGGCTATCATGCACTGATCACGTGGCTGATCATGCACTGATCACGTAGCTATCATGTACTGGTCACGTGACTGATCATGCACTGATCACGATTGATCATGCACTGATCATGGCTGATCATGCACTGATCACGTGGCTGATCATGCACTGATCACATAACTGATCATGCACTGATCACGTGACTGATCATGCACTGATCACGTGGCTATCATGCACTGATCACGTGGCTGACATACACTGATCACGTGCCTGATCATGCACTGATCACGTGGCTGATCATGCACTGATCACGTGACTGATCATGCACTGATCACGTGTCTGATCATGCACTGATCACGTGGCTATCATGCACTGCTCACGTGGCTGATCATGCCATGATCACGCAGCTACCATGTACTGGTCACATGACTGATCATGCACTGATCACGTGACTGATCATGCAGTGATCACGTGGCTATCATGCACTACTCACGTGGCTGATCATGCAATGATCATGTAGCTACCATGTACAGGTCACGTGAATGATCATACACCCATCAGGTGACTGATCATGCACTGATCACGTGGCTATCATGCACTGATCACGAGACTGATCATGCACTGATCACGTCTATATCATGCACTGATCACATGACTGCCCATGCACTGATCACGTGGATGATCATACACTAATCTTGTGACAGATCATGCACTGATCACGTGGCTGATCATGCACTGATACCGTGACTGAGCATGGACTGATCACATGACTATCATGTAGTGATCACGTGACTTAATGGCGCTGATCATGTGACTGATCATGCGCTGATCATGTTTGCTATCATACACTGATCATGTGCCTCTGGAGGCAATAAACAAAGAGCTGAGTAGGCACGAATCAAACAGTCAGCAGGCAATAATCATGGAACTCAGGTGTGAGGAATCATGCTGCTCAGCTGGCAATAATCAAGCAGCTGAGCAGGCAGGAATTACGCAGCACAGCTGGCAATTGTCAAGCAGATGACAGGCAGGAATCGTGCAGCTCAGCTGGCAATTGTCAAGCAGATGAGCAGACAGTAATCACGCAGCTCAGCAGGCCCAGATCACGTGACTGAGCATGCACTGTTCACGTGGCTGATCATACACTGATCACGTGATGATCATGCACTGATCACTTGGATATCATGCACTGATCACGTGGCTGATCATACACTGTTCACGTGTCTGACCATGCACTGATCACGTGGCTGATCATACACTGCTCACGTAACTGATCATGCACTGATCACGTGGCTATCATGCACTGATCACGTGGCTGAACATGCACTGTTCACGTGGCTGATCACACACCTGTCACGTGACATATCATGCACTGATCACGTGGCACTCATGCACTGATCACGTGGCTGATCATACTCTGCTCACGTAACTCATGCACACATCACGTGGCTATCATGCACTGCTCACGTGGCTCGTCATGGAATGATCACGTAGCAACCATATACTGGTCACGTGACTGATCATGCAAAGATCACGTAAATGATCATGCACTGTTCACGTGACTGATCATGTACTGATCACGTGACTGATCATGCACTGATCACGTGGCTATCATGCTCTGCTCACGTGGCTGATCATGCAACGATCACGTAGCAACCATGTACTGGTCACGTGACTGATCATGCACTGATCACGTAATTGATCCTGCACTGATCACGTGGCTCATCATGCACTGATCACGTGGCTGATCACACATGTATCACGTGACTGATCATGCACTGATCACGTGGCTCTCATGCACTGATCACGTGGCTGTCATGCACTGATCACGTGGATATCATGCACTGATCACGTGGCTGATCACACACGATCACATGACTGATCATGCACTGATCACGTGGCTATCATGCACTGATCACGTGGCATCATGCACTGATCACGTGGCTATCATGCACTGATCACGTGGCTGATCATGCACTGATCACGTAGCTACCATGTACTGGTCACTGACTGATCATGCACTGATCACGTAATTGATCATGCACTGATCATGTGGCTGATCATGCACTGATCACGTGGCTGATCATACACTGATCACATAACTGATCATGCACTGATCACGTGACTGATCATGCACTGATCACGTGGCTATCATGCACTGATCACTTGGCTGGACATACACTGATCACGTGCCTGTCATGCACTGATCACGTGGCTGATCATGCACTGATCACGTGACTGATCATGCACTGATCACGTGTCTGATCATGCACTGATCACGTGGCTATCATGCACTGCTCACGTGGCTGATCATGCCATGATCACGCAGCTACCATGTACTGGTCACATGACTGATCATGCACTGATCACGTGACTGATCATGCAGTGATCACGTGGCTATCATGCACTACTCACGTGGCTGATCATGCAATGATCATGTAGCTACCATGTACAGGTCACGTGAATGATCATACACCCATCAGGTGACTGATCATGCACTGATCACGTGGCTATCATGCACTGATCACGAGACTGATCATGCACTGATCACGTCTATATCATGCACTGATCACATGACTGCCCATGCACTGATCACGTGGATGATCATACACTAATCTTGTGACAGATCATGCACTGATCACGTGGCTGATCATGCACTGATACCGTGACTGAGCATGGACTGATCACATGACTATCATGTAGTGATCACGTGACTTAATGGCGCTGATCATGTGACTGATCATGCGCTGATCATGTTTGCTATCATACACTGATCATGTGCCTCTGGAGGCAATAAACAAAGAGCTGAGTAGGCACGAATCAAACAGTCAGCAGGCAATAATCATGGAACTCAGGTGTGAGGAATCATGCTGCTCAGCTGGCAATAATCAAGCAGCTGAGCAGGCAGGAATTACGCAGCACAGCTGGCAATTGTCAAGCAGATGACAGGCAGGAATCGTGCAGCTCAGCTGGCAATTGTCAAGCAGATGAGCAGACAGTAATCACGCAGCTCAGCAGGCCCAGATCACGTGACTGAGCATGCACTGTTCACGTGGCTGATCATACACTGATCACGTGATGATCATGCACTGATCACTTGGATATCATGCACTGATCACGTGGCTGATCATACACTGTTCACGTGTCTGACCATGCACTGATCACGTGGCTGATCATACACTGCTCACGTAACTGATCATGCACTGATCACGTGGCTATCATGCACTGATCACGTGGCTGATCATGCACTGTTCACGTGGCTGATCACACACCTGTCACGTGACATATCATGCACTGATCACGTGGCACTCATGCACTGATCACGTGGCTGATCATGCACTGATCACGTGGCTGATCACACACGATCACGTGACTGATCATGCACTGATCACGTGGCTATCATGCACTGATCACGTGGCTATCATGCACTGATCACGTGGCTGATCATGCACTGATCACGTAGCTATCATGTACTGGTCACGTGACTGATCATGCACTGATCACGTAATTGATCATGCACTGATCATGGCTGATCATGCACTGATCACGTGGCTGATCATGCACTGATCACGTGACTGATCATGCACTGATCACGTGACTGATCATGCACTGATCACGTGGCTATCATGCACTGATCACGTGGCTGACATACACTGATCACGTGCCTGATCATGCACTGATCACGTGGCTGATCATGCACTGATCACGTGACTGATCATGCACTGATCACGTGTCTGATCATGCACTGATCACGTGGCTATCATGCACTGCTCACGTGGCTGATCATGCCATGATCACGCAGCTACCATGTACTGGTCACATGACTGATCATGCACTGATCACGTGACTGATCATGCAGTGATCACGTGGCTATCATGCACTACTCACGTGGCTGATCATGCAATGATCATGTAGCTACCATGTACAGGTCACGTGAATGATCATACACCCATCAGGTGACTGATCATGCACTGATCACGTGGCTATCATGCACTGATCACGAGACTGATCATGCACTGATCACGTCTATATCATGCACTGATCACATGACTGCCCATGCACTGATCACGTGGATGATCATACACTAATCTTGTGACAGATCATGCACTGATCACGTGGCTGATCATGCACTGATACCGTGACTGAGCATGGACTGATCACATGACTATCATGTAGTGATCACGTGACTTAATGGCGCTGATCATGTGACTGATCATGCGCTGATCATGTTTGCTATCATACACTGATCATGTGCCTCTGGAGGCAATAAACAAAGAGCTGAGTAGGCACGAATCAAACAGTCAGCAGGCAATAATCATGGAACTCAGTGTGAGGAATCATGCTGCTCAGCTGGCAATAATCAAGCAGCTGAGCAGGCAGGAATTACGCAGCACAGCTGGCAATTGTCAAGCAGATGACAGGCAGGAATCGTGCAGCTCAGCTGGCAATTGTCAAGCAGATGAGCAGACAGTAATCACGCAGCTCAGCAGGCCCAGATCACGTGACTGAGCATGCACTGTTCACGTGGCTGATCATACACTGATCACGTGATGATCATGCACTGATCACTTGGATATCATGCACTGATCACGTGGCTGATCATACACTGTTCACGTGTCTGACCATGCACTGATCACGTGGCTGATCATACACTGCTCACGTAACTGATCATGCACTGATCACGTGGCTATCATGCACTGATCACGTGGCTGAACATGCACTGTTCACGTGGCTGATCACACACCTGTCACGTGACATATCATGCACTGATCACGTGGCACTCATGCACTGATCACGTGGCTGATCATACTCTGCTCACGTAACTCATGCACACATCACGTGGCTATCATGCACTGCTCACGTGGCTCGTCATGGAATGATCACGTAGCAACCATATACTGGTCACGTGACTGATCATGCAAAGATCACGTAAATGATCATGCACTGTTCACGTGACTGATCATGTACTGATCACGTGACTGATCATGCACTGATCACGTGGCTATCATGCTCTGCTCACGTGGCTGATCATGCAACGATCACGTAGCAACCATGTACTGGTCACGTGACTGATCATGCACTGATCACGTAATTGATCCTGCACTGATCACGTGGCTCATCATGCACTGATCACGTGGCTGATCACACATGTATCACGTGACTGATCATGCACTGATCACGTGGCTATCATGCACTGATCACGTGGCTGTCATGCACTGATCACGTGGATATCATGCACTGATCACGTGGCTGATCACACACGTATCACATGACTGATCATGCACTGATCACGTGGCTATCATGCACTGATCACGTGGCTATCATGCACTGATCACGTGGCTATCATGCACTGATCACGTGGCTGATCATGCAATGATCACGTAGCTACCATGTACTGGTCACGTGACTGATCATGCACTGATCACGTAATTGATCATGCACTGATCATGTGGCTGATCATGCACTGATCACGTGGCTGATCATACACTGATCACGTAACTGATCATGCACTGATCACGTGACTGATCATGCACTGATCACGTGGCTATCATGCACTGATCACTTGGCTGGACATACACTGATCACGTGCCTGATCATGCACTGATCACGTGGCTGATCATGCACTGATCACGTGACTGATCATGCACTGATCTCGTGTCTGATCATGCACTGATCACGTGGCTATCATGCACTGCTCACGTGGCTGATCATGCCATGATCACGCAGCTACCATGTACTGGTCACATGACTGATCATGCACTGATCACGTGACTGATCATGCAGTGATCACGTGGCTATCATGAACTACTCACGTGGCTGATCATGCAATGATCATGTAGCTACCATGTACAGGTCACGTGAATGATCATACACCCATCAGGTGACTGATCATGCACTGATCACGTGGCTATCATGCACTGATCACGAGACTGATCATGCACTGTTCACGTCTATATCATGCACTGATCACATGACTGCCCATGCACTGATCACGTGGATGATCATACACTAATCTTGTGACAGATCATGCACTGATCACGTGGCTGATCATGCACTGATACCGTGACTGAGCATGGACTGATCACATGACTATCATGTAGTGATCACGTGACTTAATGGCGCTGATCATGTGACTGATCATGCGCTGATCATGTTTGCTATCATACACTGATCATGTGCCTCTGGAGGCAATAAACAAAGAGCTGAGTAGGCACGAATCAAACAGTCAGCAGGCAATAATCATGGAACTCAGGTGTGAGGAATCATGCTGCTCAGCTGGCAATAATCAAGCAGCTGAGCAGGCAGGAATTACGCAGCACAGCTGGCAATTGTCAAGCAGATGACAGGCAGGAATCGTGCAGCTCAGCTGGCAATTGTCAAGCAGATGAGCAGACAGTAATCACGCAGCTCAGCAGGCCCAGATCACGTGACTGAGCATGCACTGTTCACGTGGCTGATCATACACTGATCACGTGATGATCATGCACTGATCACTTGGATATCATGCACTGATCACGTGGCTGATCATACACTGTTCACGTGTCTGACCATGCACTGATCACGTGGCTGATCATACACTGCTCACGTAACTGATCATGCACTGATCACGTGGCTATCATGCACTGATCACGTGGCTGAACATGCACTGTTCACGTGGCTGATCACACACCTGTCACGTGACATATCATGCACTGATCACGTGGCACTCATGCACTGATCACGTGGCTGATCATACTCTGCTCACGTAACTCATGCACACATCACGTGGCTATCATGCACTGCTCACGTGGCTGTCATGGAATGATCACGTAGCAACCATATACTGGTCACGTGACTGATCATGCACTGATCACGTAAATGATCATGCACTGATCACGTGACTGATCATGCACTGATCACGTGACTGATCATGCACTGATCACGTGGCTATCATGCACTGCTCACGTGGCTGATCATGCAACGATCACGTAGCAACCATGTACTGGTCACGTGACTGATCATGCACTGATCACGTAATTGATCATGCACTGATCACGTGGCTCATCATGCACTGATCACGTGGCTGATCACACATGTATCACGTGACTGATCATGCACTGATCACGTGGCTATCATGCACTGATCACGTGGCTGTCATGCACTGATCACGTGGATATCATGCACTGATCACGTGGCTGATCACACACTATCACATGACTGATCATGCACTGATCACGTGGCTATCATGCACTGATCACGTGGCTATCATGCACTGATCACGTGGCTATCATGCACTGATCACGTGGCTGATCATGCAATGATCACGTAGCTATCATGCACTGATCACGTGACTGATCATGCACTGATCACGTAATTGATCATGCACTGATCACGTGGCTGATCATGCACTGATCACGTGGCTGATCATGCACTGATCACGTGACTGATCATGCACTGATCACGTGACTGATCATGCACTGATCACGTGGCTGATCATGCACTGATCACGTGGCTGATCATGCACTGATCACGTGCTGATCATGCACTGATCACGTGGCTGATCACACATGATCACGTGACTGATCATGCACTGATCACGTGGCTATCATGCACTGATCACGTGGCTGATCATGCACTGATCACGTGGATATCATGCACTGATCACGTGGCTGATCATGCACTGATCACGTGACTGATCATGCACTGATCACGTGGCTATCATGCACTGATCACGTGGCTATCATGCACTGATCACGTGGCTGATCATGCAATGATCACGTAGCTATCATGTACTGATCACGTGACTGATCATGCACTGATCACGTGATTGATCATGCACTGATCACGTGGCTGATCATGCACTGATCACGTGGCTGATCATGCACTGATCACGTGACTGATCATGCACTGATCACGTGACTGATCATGCACTGATCACGTGGCTATCATGCACTGATCACGTGGCTGATCATGCACTGATCACGCCTGATCATGCACTGATCACGTGGCTGATCATGCACTGATCACGTGACTGATCATGCACTGATCACGTGACTGATCATGCACTGATCACGTGGCTATCATGCACTGCTCACGTGGCTGATCATGCCATGATCACGCAGCTACCATGTACTGGTCACATGACTGATCATGCACTGATCACGTGACTGATCATGCAGTGATCACGTGGCTATCATGCACTACTCACGTGGCTGATCATGCAATGATCATGTAGCTACCATGTACAGGTCACGTGAATGATCATACACCCATCAGGTGACTGATCATGCACTGATCACGTGGCTATCATGCACTGATCACGAGACTGATCATGCACTGATCACGTCTATATCATGCACTGATCACATGACTGCCCATGCACTGATCACGTGGATGATCATACACTAATCATGTGACAGATCATGCACTGATCACGTGGCTGATCATGCACTGATACCGTGACTGAGCATGGACTGATCACATGACTATCATGTAGTGATCACGTGACTTAATGGCGCTGATCATGTGACTGATCATGCGCTGATCATGTTTGCTATCATACACTGATCATGTGCCTCTGGAGGCAATAAACAAAGAGCTGAGTAGGCACGAATCAAACAGTCAGCAGGCAATAATCATGGAACTCAGCTGTGAGGAATCATGCTGCTCAGCTGGCAATAATCAAGCAGCTGAGCAGGCAGGAATTACGCAGCACAGCTGGCAATTGTCAAGCAGATGACAGGCAGGAATCGTGCAGCTCAGCTGGCAATTGTCAAGCAGATGAGCAGACAGTAATCACGCAGCTCAGCAGGCCCAGATCACGTGACTGAGCATGCACTGTTCACGTGGCTGATCATACACTGATCACGTGATGATCATGCACTGATCACTTGGATATCATGCACTGATCACGTGGCTGATCATACACTGTTCACGTGTCTGACCATGCACTGATCACGTGGCTGATCATACACTGCTCACGTAACTGATCATGCACTGATCACGTGGCTATCATGCACTGATCACGTGGCTGAACATGCACTGTTCACGTGGCTGATCACACACCTGTCACGTGACATATCCTGCACTGATCACGTGGCACTCATGCACTGATCACGTGGCTGATCATACTCTGCTCACGTAACTCATGCACACATCACGTGGCTATCATGCACTGCTCACGTGGCTCGTCATGGAATGATCACGTAGCAACCATATACTGGTCACGTGACTGATCATGCACTGATCACGTAAATGATCATGCACTGTTCACGTGACTGATCATGTACTGATCACGTGACTGATCATGCACTGATCACGTGGCTATCATGCACTGCTCACGTGGCTGATCATGCAACGATCACGTAGCAACCATGTACTGGTCACGTGACTGATCATGCACTGATCACGTAATTGATCATGCACTGATCACGTGGCTCATCATGCACTGATCACGTGGCTGATCACACATGTATCACGTGACTGATCATGCACTGATCACGTGGCTATCATGCACTGATCACGTGGCTGATCATGCACTGATCACGTGGATATCATGCACTGATCACGTGGCTGATCACACACGATCACATGACTGATCATGCACTGATCACGTGGCTATCATGCACTGATCACGTGGCTGATCATGCACTGATCACGTGGCTATCATGCACTGATCACGTGGCTGATCATGCACTGATCACGAGCTATCATGCACTGATCACGTGACTGATCATGCACTGATCACGTAATTGATCATGCACTGATCACGTGGCTGATCATGCACTGATCACGTGGCTGATCATGCACTGATCACGTGACTGATCATGCACTGATCACGTGACTGATCATGCACTGATCACGTGGCTATCATGCACTGATCACGTGGCTGATCATGCACTGATCACGTGACTGATCATGCACTGATCACGTGGCTGATCATGCACTGATCACGTGACTGATCATGCACTGATCACGTGGCTGATCATGCACTGATCACGTGGCTGATCATGCACTGATCACGTAACTGATCATGCACTGATCACGTGGCTATCATGCACTGATCACGTGGCTGATCATGCACTGATCACGTGGCTGATCACACACTGATCACGTGACTATCATGCACTGATCACGTGGCATCATGCACTGATCACGTGGATATCATGCACTGATCACGTGGCTGATCACACACGATCACATGACTGATCATGCACTGATCACGTGGCTATCATGCACTGATCACGTGGCTATCATGCACTGATCACGTGGCTGATCATGCAATGATCACGTAGCTACCATGCACTGATCACGTGACTGATCATGCACTGATCACGTAATTGATCATGCACTGATCACGTGGCTGATCATGCACTGATCACGTGGCTGATCATGCACTGATCACGTAACTGATCATGCACTGATCACGTGACTGATCATGCACTGATCACGTGGCTATCATGCACTGATCACGTGGCTGAACATACACTGATCACGTGCTGATCATGCACTGATCACGTGGCTGATCATGCACTGATCACGTGACTGATCATGCACTGATCACGTGTCTGATCATGCACTGATCACGTGGCTATCATGCACTGCTCACGTGGCTGATCATGCCATGATCACGCAGCTACCATGTACTGGTCACATGACTGATCATGCACTGATCACGTGACTGATCATGCACTGATCACGTGGCTATCATGCACTACTCACGTGGCTGATCATGCAATGATCATGTAGCTACCATGAACAGGTCACGTGAATGATCATACACCCATCAGGTGACTGATCATGCACTGATCACGTGGCTATCATGCACTGATCACGTGACTGATCATGCACTGATCACGTCTATATCATGCACTGATCACATGACTGCCCATGCACTGATCACGTGGATGATCATACACTAATCTTGTGACAGATCATGCACTGATCACGTGGCTGATCATGCACTGATACCGTGACTGAGCATGGACTGATCACATGACTATCATGTAGTGATCACGTGACTTAATGGCGCTGATCATGTGACTGATCATGCGCTGATCATGTTTGCTATCATACACTGATCATGTGCCTCTGGAGGCAATAAACAAAGAGCTGAGTAGGCACGAATCAAACAGTCAGCAGGCAATAATCATGGAACTCAGGTGTGAGGAATCATGCTGCTCAGCTGGCAATAATCAAGCAGCTGAGCAGGCAGGAATTACGCAGCACAGCTGGCAATTGTCAAGCAGATGACAGGCAGGAATCGTGCAGCTCAGCTGGCAATTGTCAAGCAGATGAGCAGACAGTAATCACGCAGCTCAGCAGGCCCAGATCACGTGACTGAGCATGCACTGTTCACGTGGCTGATCATACACTGATCACGTGATGATCATGCACTGATCACTTGGATATCATGCACTGATCACGTGGCTGATCATACACTGTTCACGTGTCTGACCATGCACTGATCACGTGGCTGATCATACACTGCTCACGTAACTGATCATGCACTGATCACGTGGCTATCATGCACTGATCACGTGGCTGAACATGCACTGTTCACGTGGCTGATCACACACCTGTCACGTGCTATATCCTGCACTGATCACGTGGCACTCATGCACTGATCACGTGGCTGATCATACTCTGCTCACGTAACTCATGCACACATCACGTGGCTATCATGCACTGCTCACGTGGCTCGTCATGGAATGATCACGTAGCAACCATATACTGGTCACGTGACTGATCATGCAAAGGTCACGTAAATGATCATGCACTGTTTACGTGACTGATCATGTACTGATCACGTGACTGATCATGCACTGATCACGTGGCTATCATGCTCTGCTCACGTGGCTGATCAAGCAACGATCACGTAGCAACCATGTATTGGTCACGTGACTGATCATGCACTGATCACGTAATTGATCCTGCACTGATCACGTGGCTCATCATGCACTGATCACGTGGCTGATCACACATGTATCACGTGACTGATCATGCACTGATCCCGTGGCTCTCATGCACTGATCACGTGGCTGTCATGCACTGATCACGTGGATATCATGCACAGATCATGTGGCTGATCACACACGTATCACATGACTGATCATGCACTGATCACGTGGCTATCATGCACTGATCACGTGGCTATCATGCACTGATCACGTGGCTATCATGCACTGATCACGTGGCTGATCATGCAATGATCACGTAGCTATCATGTACTGATCACGTGACTGATCATGCACTGATCACGTAATTGATCATGCACTGATCATGTGGCTGATCATGCACTGATCACGTGGCTGATCATGCACTGATCACATAACTGATCATGCACTGATCACGTGACTGATCATGCACTGATCACGTGGCTATCATGCACTGATCACTTGGCTGGACATACACTGATCACGTGCTGATCATGCACTGATCACGTGGCTGATCATGCACTGATCACGTGACTGATCATGCACTGATCACGTGTCTGATCATGCACTGAGCACGTGGCTATCATGCACTGATCACGTGGCTGATCATGCCATAATCACGCAGCTACCATGTACTGGTCACATGACTGATCATGCACTGATCACGTGACTGATCATGCAGTGATCACGTGGCTATCATGCACTACTCACGTGGCTGATCATGCAATGATCATGTAGCTACCATGTACAGGTCACGTGAATGATCATACACCCATCAGGTGACTGATCATGCACTGATCACGTGGCTATCATGCACTGATCACGAGACTGATCATGCACTGATCACGTCTATATCATGCACTGATCACATGACTGCCCATGCACTGATCACGTGGATGATCATACACTAATCTTGTGACAGATCATGCACTGATCACGTGGCTGATCATGCACTGATACCGTGACTGAGCATGGACTGATCACATGACTATCATGTAGTGATCAGTGACTTAATGGCGCTGATCATGTGACTGATCATGCGCTGATCATGTTTGCTATCATACACTGATCATGTGCCTCTGGAGGCAATAAACAAAGAGCTGAGTAGGCACGAATCAAACAGTCAGCAGGCAATAATCATGGAACTCAGGTGTGAGGAATCATGCTGCTCAGCTGGCAATAATCAAGCAGCTGAGCAGGCAGGAATTACGCAGCACAGCTGGCAATTGTCAAGCAGATGACAGGCAGGAATCGTGCAGCTCAGCTGGCAATTGTCAAGCAGATGAGCAGACAGTAATCACGCAGCTCAGCAGGCCCAGATCACGTGACTGAGCATGCACTGTTCACGTGGCTGATCATACACTGATCACGTGATGATCATGCACTGATCACTTGGATATCATGCACTGATCACGTGGCTGATCATACACTGTTCACGTGTCTGACCATGCACTGATCACGTGGCTGATCATACACTGCTCACGTAACTGATCATGCACTGATCACGTGGCTATCATGCACTGATCACGTGGCTGAACATGCACTGTTCACGTGGCTGATCACACACCTGTCACGTGCTATATCCTGCACTGATCACGTGGCACTCATGCACTGATCACGTGGCTGATCATACTCTGCTCACGTAACTCATGCACACATCACGTGGCTATCATGCACTGCTCACGTGGCTCGTCATGGAATGATCACGTAGCAACCATATACTGGTCACGTGACTGATCATGCAAAGATCACGTAAATGATCATGCACTGTTCACGTGACTGATCATGTACTGATCACGTGACTGATCATGCACTGATCACGTGGCTATCATGCTCTGCTCACGTGGCTGATCAAGCAACGATCACGTAGCAACCATGTACTGGTCACGTGACTGATCATGCACTGATCACGTAATTGATCCTGCACTGATCACGTGGCTCATCATGCACTGATCACGTGGCTGATCACACATGTATCACGTGACTGATCATGCACTGATCACGTGGCTCATGCACTGATCACGTGGCTGTCATGCACTGATCACGTGGATATCATGCACTGATCACGTGGCTGATCACACACGTATCACATGACTGATCATGCACTGATCACGTGGCTATCATGCACTGATCACGTGGCTATCATGCACTGATCACGTGGCTATCATGCACTGATCACGTGGCTGATCATGCAATGATCACGTAGCTATCATGTACTGGTCACGTGACTGATCATGCACTGATCACGTAATTGATCATGCACTGATCACGTGGCTGATCATGCACTGATCACGTGGCTGATCATGCACTGATCACGTAACTGATCATGCACTGATCACGTGACTGATCATGCACTGATCACGTGGCTATCATGCACTGATCACGTGGCTGGACATGCACTGATCACGTGGCTGATCATGCACTGATCACGTGGCTGATCATGCACTGATCACGTGACTGATCATGCACTGATCACGTGGCTGATCATGCACTGATCACGTGGCTATCATGCACTGATCACGTGGCTGATCATGCCATAATCACGCAGCTACCATGTACTGGTCACATGACTGATCATGCACTGATCACGTGACTGATCATGCAGTGATCACGTGGCTATCATGCACTACTCACGTGGCTGATCATGCAATGATCATGTAGCTACCATGTACAGGTCACGTGAATGATCATACACCCATCAGGTGACTGATCATGCACTGATCACGTGGCTATCATGCACTGATCACGAGACTGATCATGCACTGATCACGTCTATATCATGCACTGATCACATGACTGCCCATGCACTGATCACGTGGATGATCATACACTAATCTTGTGACAGATCATGCACTGATCACGTGGCTGATCATGCACTGATACCGTGACTGAGCATGGACTGATCACATGACTATCATGTAGTGATCAGTGACTTAATGGCGCTGATCATGTGACTGATCATGCGCTGATCATGTTTGCTATCATACACTGATCATGTGCCTCTGGAGGCAATAAACAAAGAGCTGAGTAGGCACGAATCAAACAGTCAGCAGGCAATAATCATGGAACTCAGGTGTGAGGAATCATGCTGCTCAGCTGGCAATAATCAAGCAGCTGAGCAGGCAGGAATTACGCAGCACAGCTGGCAATTGTCAAGCAGATGACAGGCAGGAATCGTGCAGCTCAGCTGGCAATTGTCAAGCAGATGAGCAGACAGTAATCACGCAGCTCAGCAGGCCCAGATCACGTGACTGAGCATGCACTGTTCACGTGGCTGATCATACACTGATCACGTGATGATCATGCACTGATCACTTGGATATCATGCACTGATCACGTGGCTGATCATACACTGTTCACGTGTCTGACCATGCACTGATCACGTGGCTGATCATACACTGCTCACGTAACTGATCATGCACTGATCACGTGGCTATCATGCACTGATCACGTGGCTGAACATGCACTGTTCACGTGGCTGATCACACACCTGTCACGTGCTATATCATGCACTGATCACGTGGCACTCATGCACTGATCACGTGGCTGATCATACTCTGCTCACGTAACTCATGCACACATCACGTGGCTATCATGCACTGCTCACGTGGCTCATCATGGAATGATCACGTAGCAACCATATACTGGTCACGTGACTGATCATGCAAAGATCACGTAAATGATCATGCACTGTTCACGTGACTGATCATGCACTGATCACGTGACTGATCATGCACTGATCACGTGGCTATCATGCACTGCTCACGTGGCTGATCAAGCAACGATCACGTAGCAACCATGTACTGGTCACGTGACTGATCATGCACTGATCACGTAATTGATCATGCACTGATCACGTGGCTCATCATGCACTGATCACGTGGCTGATCACACATGATCACGTGACTGATCATGCACTGATCACGTGGCTATCATGCACTGATCACGTGGCTGTCATGCACTGATCACGTGGATATCATGCACTGATCACGTGGCTGATCACACACGTATCACATGACTGATCATGCACTGATCACGTGGCTATCATGCACTGATCACGTGGCTGATCATGCACTGATCACGTGGCTATCATGCACTGATCACGTGGCTGATCATGCACTGATCACGTAGCTACCATGTACTGATCACGTGACTGATCATGCACTGATCACGTAACTGATCATGCACTGATCATGTGGCTGATCATGCACTGATCACGTGGCTGATCATGCACTGATCACGTAACTGATCATGCACTGATCACGTGACTGATCATGCACTGATCACGTGGCTATCATGCACTGATCACGTGGCTGATCATGCACTGATCACGTGGCTGATCATGCACTGATCACGTGGCTGATCATGCACTGATCACGTGACTGATCATGCACTGATCACGTGCTGATCATGCACTGATCACGTGGCTATCATGCACTGATCACGTGGCTGATCATGCCATGATCACGCAGCTACCATGTACTGGTCACATGACTGATCATGCACTGATCACGTGACTGATCATGCAGTGATCACGTGGCTATCATGCACTACTCACGTGGCTGATCATGCAATGATCATGTAGCTACCATGTACAGGTCACGTGAATGATCATACACCCATCAGGTGACTGATCATGCACTGATCACGTGGCTATCATGCACTGATCACGTGACTGATCATGCACTGATCACGTCTATATCATGCACTGATCACATGACTGCCCATGCACTGATCACGTGGATGATCATACACTGATCTTGTGACAGATCATGCACTGATCACGTGGCTGATCATGCACTGATACCGTGACTGAGCATGGACTGATCACATGACTATCATGTAGTGATCACGTGACTTAATGGCGCTGATCATGTGACTGATCATGCGCTGATCATGTTTGCTATCATACACTGATCATGTGCCTCTGGAGGCAATAAACAAAGAGCTGAGTAGGCACGAATCAAACAGTCAGCAGGCAATAATCATGGAACTCAGCTGTGAGGAATCATGCTGCTCAGCTGGCAATAATCAAGCAGCTGAGCAGGCAGGAATTACGCAGCACAGCTGGCAATTGTCAAGCAGATGACAGGCAGGAATCGTGCAGCTCAGCTGGCAATTGTCAAGCAGATGAGCAGACAGTAATCACGCAGCTCAGCAGGCCCAGATCACGTGACTGAGCATGCACTGTTCACGTGGCTGATCATACACTGATCACGTGATGATCATGCACTGATCACGTGGCTGATCATGCACTGATCACGTGCTGATCATGCACTGATCACGTGGCTGATCATACACTGATCACGTGACTGATCATGCACTGATCACGTGGCATCATGCACTGATCACGTGGCTGATCATACACTGCTCACGTAACTGATCATGCACTGATCACGTGGCTATCATGCACTGATCACGTGGCTGAACATGCACTGATCACGTGGCTGATCACACACCTGTCACGTGACATATCATGCACTGATCACGTGGCACTCATGCACTGATCACGTGGCTGATCATACTCTGCTCACGTAACTCATGCACACATCACGTGGCTATCATGCACTGCTCACGTGGCTCGCAATGGAATGATCACGTAGCAACCATATACTGGTCACGTGACTGATCATGCACTGATCACGTAAATGATCATGCACTGTTCACGTGACTGATCATGCACTGATCACGTGACTGATCATGCACTGATCACGTGGCTATCATGCACTGCTCACGGGGCTGATCATGCAACGTTCACGTAGCAACCATGTACTGGTCACGTGACTGATCATGCACTGATCACGTAATTGATCATGCACTGATCACGTGGCTCATCATGCACTGATCACGTGGCTGATCACACATGATCACGTGACTGATCATGCACTGATCACGTGGCTATCATGCACTGATCACGTGGCTGTCATGCACTGATCACGTGGATATCATGCACTGATCACGTGGCTGATCACACACGTATCACGTGACTGATCATGCACTGATCACGTGGCTATCATGCACTGATCACGTGGCTATCATGCACTGATCACGTGGCTGATCATGCAATGATCACGTAGCTACCATGTACTGGTCACGTGACTGATCATGCACTGATCACGTAATTGATCATGCACTGATCATGTGGCTGATCATGCACTGATCACGTGGCTGATCATACACTGATCACGTAACTGATCATGCACTGATCACGTGACTGATCATGCACTGATCACGTGGCTATCATGCACTGATCACGTGGCTGGACATGCACTGATCACGTGCTGATCATGCACTGATCACGTGGCTGATCATGCACTGATCACGTGACTGATCATGCACTGATCACGTGGCTATCATGCACTGCTCACGTGGGTGATCATGCCATGATCACGCAGCTACCATGTACTGGTCACATGACTGATCATGCACTGATCACGTGACTGATCATGCAGTGATCACGTGGCTATCATGCACTACTCACGTGGCTGATCATGCAATGATCATGTAGCTACCATGTACAGGTCACGTGAATGATCATACACCCATCAGGTGACTGATCATGCACTGATCACGTGGCTATCATGCACTGATCACGAGACTGATCATGCACTGATCACGTCTATATCATGCACTGATCACATGACTGCCCATGCACTGATCACGTGGATGATCATACACTAATCATGTGACAGATCATGCACTGATCACGTGGCTGATCATGCACTGATACCGTGACTGAGCATGGACTGATCACATGACTATCATGTAGTGATCACGTGACTTAATGGCGCTGATCATGTGACTGATCATGCGCTGATCATGTTTGCTATCATACACTGATCATGTGCCTCTGGAGGCAATAAACAAAGAGCTGAGTAGGCACGAATCAAACAGTCAGCAGGCAATAATCATGGAACTCAGGTGTGAGGAATCATGCTGCTCAGCTGGCAATAATCAAGCAGCTGAGCAGGCAGGAATTACGCAGCACAGCTGGCAATTGTCAAGCAGATGACAGGCAGGAATCGTGCAGCTCAGCTGCCAATTGTCAAGCAGATGAGCAGACAGTAATCACGCAGCTCAGCAGGCCCAGATCACGTGACTGAGCATGCACTGTTCACGTGGCTGATCATACACTGATCACGTGATGATCATGCACTGATCACTTGGATATCATGCACTGATCACGTGGCTGATCATACACTGTTCACGTGTCTGACCATGCACTGATCACGTGGCTGATCATACACTGCTCACGTAACTGATCATGCACTGATCACGTGGCTATCATGCACTGATCACGTGGCTGAACATGCACTGTTCACGTGGCTGATCACACACCTGTCACGTGACATATCATGCACTGATCACGTGGCACTCATGCACTGATCACGTGGCTGATCATACTCTGCTCACGTAACTCATGCACACATCACGTGGCTATCATGCACTGCTCACGTGGCTGTCATGGAATGATCACGTAGCAACCATATACTGGTCACGTGACTGATCATGCACTGATCACGTAAATGATCATGCACTGTTCACGTGACTGATCATGTACTGATCACGTGACTGATCATGCACTGATCACGTGGCTATCATGCACTGCTCACGTGGCTGAACATGCAACGATCACGTAGCAACCATGTACTGGTCACGTGACTGATCATGCACTGATCACGTAATTGATCATGCACTGATCACGTGGCTCATCATGCACTGATCACGTGGCAGATCACACATGTATCACGTGACTGAACATTCACTGATCACGTGGCTATCATGCACTGATCACGTGGCTTTCATGCACTGATCACGTGGATATCATGCACTGATCACGTGGCTGATCACACACGTATCACATGACTGATCATGCACTGATCACGTGGCTATCATGCACTGATCACGTGGCTATCATGCACTGATCACGTGGCTGATCATGCAATGATCACGTAGCTATCATGCACTGATCACGTGACTGATCATGCACTGATCACGTAACTGATCATGCACTGATCACGTGGCTGATCATGCACTGATCACGTGGCTGATCATGCACTGATCACGTAACTGATCATGCACTGATCACGTGACTGATCATGCACTGATCACGTGGCTATCATGCACTGATCACGTGGCTGATCATGCACTGATCACGTGGCTGATCATGCACTGATCACGTGGCTGATCATGCACTGATCACGTGACTGATCATGCACTGATCACGTGACTGATCATGCACTGATCACGTGGCTGATCATGCACTGATCACGTGGCTGATCATGCACTGATCACGTGGATCATGCACTGATCACGTGGCTGATCATGCACTGATCACGTGACTGATCATGCACTGATCACGTGGCTATCATGCACTGATCACGTGGCTGATCATGCACTGATCACGTGGCTGATCATGCACTGATCACGTGCTATCATGCACTGATCACGTGACTGATCATGCACTGATCACGTGACTGATCATGCACTGATCACGTGGCTGATCATGCACTGATCACGTGGCTGATCATGCACTGATCACGTGACTGATCATGCACTGATCACGTGGCTATCATGCACTGATCACGTGGCTGATCATGCATGATCACGCAGCTACCATGTACTGGTCACATGACTGATCATGCACTGATCACGTGACTGATCATGCACTGATCACGTGGCTATCATGCACTACTCACGTGGCTGATCATGCAATGATCATGTAGCTACCATGTACAGGTCACGTGAATGATCATACACCCATCAGGTGACTGATCATGCACTGATCACGTGGCTATCATGCACTGATCACGTGACTGATCATGCACTGATCACGTCTATATCATGCACTGATCACATGACTGCCCATGCACTGATCACGTGGATGATCATACACTAATCATGTGACAGATCATGCACTGATCACGTGGCTGATCATGCACTGATACCGTGACTGAGCATGGACTGATCACATGACTATCATGTAGTGATCACGTGACTTAATGGCGCTGATCATGTGACTGATCATGCGCTGATCATGTTTGCTATCATACACTGATCATGTGCCTCTGGAGGCAATAAACAAAGAGCTGAGTAGGCACGAATCAAACAGTCAGCAGGCAATAATCATGGAACACAGTGTGAGGAATCATGCTGCTCAGCTGGCAATAATCAAGCAGCTGAGCAGGCAGGAATTACGCAGCACAGCTGGCAATTGTCAAGCAGATGACAGGCAGGAATCGTGCAGCTCAGCTGGCAATTGTCAAGCAGATGAGCAGACAGTAATCACGCAGCTCAGCAGGCCCTGATCACGTGACTGAGCATGCACTGTTCACGTGGCTGATCATACACTGATCACGTGATGATCATGCACTGATCACTTGGATATCATGCACTGATCACGTGGCTGATCATACCCTGTTCACGTGTCTGACCATGCACTGATCACGTGGCTGATCATACACTGCTCACGTAACTGATCATGCACTGATCACGTGGCTATCATGCACTGATCACGTGGCTGAACATGCACTGTTCACGTGGCTGATCACACACCTGTCACGTGACATATCATGCACTGATCACGTGGCACTCATGCACTGATCACGTGGCTGATCATACACTGATCACGTAACTCATGCACACATCACGTGGCTATCATGCACTGCTCACGTGGCTGTCATGGAATGATCACGTAGCAACCATATACTGGTCACGTGACTGATCATGCACTGATCACGTAAATGATCATGCACTGTTCACGTGACTGATCATGTACTGATCACGTGACTGATCATGCACTGATCACGTGGCTATCATGCACTGCTCACGTGGCTGATCATGCAACGATCACGTAGCAACCATGTACTGGTCACGTGACTGATCATGCACTGATCACGTAATTGATCATGCACTGATCACGTGGCTCATCATGCACTGATCACGTGGCTGATCACACATGATCACGTGACTGATCATGCACTGATCACGTGGCTATCATGCACTGATCACGTGGCTGTCATGCACTGATCACGTGGATATCATGCACTGATCACGTGGCTGATCACACACGTATCACATGACTGATCATGCACTGATCACGTGGCTATCATGCACTGATCACGTGGCTATCATGCACTGATCACGTGGCTGATCATGCACTGATCACGTAGCTATCATGCACTGGTCACGTGACTGATCATGCACTGATCACGTAACTGATCATGCACTGATCACGTGGCTGATCATGCACTGATCACGTGACTGATCATGCACTGATCACGTGACTGATCATGCACTGATCACGTGGCTATCATGCACTGATCACGTGGCTGATCATGCACTGATCACGCAGCTATCATGCACTGATCACGTGACTGATCATGCACTGATCACGTGACTGATCATGCACTGATCACGTGGCTGATCATGCACTGATCACGTGGCTATCATGCACTGATCACGTGGCTGATCATGCATGATCACGCAGCTACCATGCACTGATCACGTGACTGATCATGCACTGATCACGTGATGATCATGCACTGATCACGTGGCTATCATGCACTGATCACGTGGCTGATCATGCACTGATCACGTGGCTGATCATGCACTGATCACGTGGCTGATCATGCACTGATCACGTGACTGATCATGCACTGATCACGTGGCTATCATGCACTGATCACGTGGCTGATCATGCACTGATCACGTGGCTGATCATGCACTGATCACGTGACTGATCATGCACTGATCACGTGGCTGATCATGCACTGATCACGTGGCTATCATGCACTGATCACGTGGCTGATCATGCACTGATCACGCAGCTATCATGCACTGGTCACATGACTGATCATGCACTGATCACGTGACTGATCATGCACTGATCACGTGACTGATCATGCACTGATCACGTGGCTATCATGCACTACTCACGTGGCTGATCATGCAATGATCATGTAGCTACCATGTACAGGTCACGTGAATGATCATACACCCATCAGGTGACTGATCATGCACTGATCACGTGGCTATCATGCACTGATCACGTGACTGATCATGCACTGATCACGTCTATATCATGCACTGATCACATGACTGCCCATGCACTGATCACGTGGATGATCATACACTAATCATGTGACAGATCATGCACTGATCACGTGGCTGATCATGCACTGATACCGTGACTGAGCATGGACTGATCACATGACTATCATGTAGTGATCACGTGACTTAATGGCACTGATCATGTGACTGATCATGCGCTGATCATGTTTGCTATCATACACTGATCATGTGCCTCTGGAGGCAATAAACAAAGAGCTGAGTAGGCACGAATCAAACAGTCAGCAGGCAATAATCATGGAACTCAGGTGTGAGGAATCATGCTGCTCAGCTGGCAATAATCAAGCAGCTGAGCAGGCAGGAATTACGCAGCACAGCTGGCAATTGTCAAGCAGATGACAGGCAGGAATCGTGCAGCTCAGCTGGCAATTGTCAAGCAGATGAGCAGACAGTAATCACGCAGCTCAGCAGGCCCTGATCACGTGACTGAGCATGCACTGTTCACGTGGCTGATCATACACTGATCACGTGATGATCATGCACTGATCACTTGGATATCATGCACTGATCACGTGGCTGATCATACACTGTTCACGTGTCTGACCATGCACTGATCACGTGGCTGATCATACACTGCTCACGTAACTGATCATGCACTGATCACGTGGCTATCATGCACTGATCACGTGGCTGAACATGCACTGTTCACGTGGCTGATCACACACCTGTCACGTGCTATATCATGCACTGATCACGTGGCACTCATGCACTGATCACGTGGCTGATCATACTCTGCTCACGTAACTCATGCACACATCACGTGGCTATCATGCACTGCTCACGTGGCTCGTCATGGAATGATCACGTAGCAACCATATACTGGTCACGTGACTGATCATGCAAAGATCACGTAAATGATCATGCACTGTTCACGTGACTGATCATGTACTGATCACGTGACTGATCATGCACTGATCACGTGGCTATCATGCACTGCTCACGTGGCTGATCAAGCAACGATCACGTAGCAACCATGTACTGGTCACGTGACTGATCATGCACTGATCACGTAATTGATCATGCACTGATCACGTGGCTCATCATGCACTGATCACGTGGCTGATCACACATGTATCACGTGACTGATCATGCACTGATCACGTGGCTCTCATGCACTGATCACGTGGCTGTCATGCACTGATCACGTGGATATCATGCACTGATCACGTGGCTGATCACACACGTATCACATGACTGATCATGCACTGATCACGTGGCTATCATGCACTGATCACGTGGCTATCATGCACTGATCACGTGGCTATCATGCACTGATCACGTGGCTGATCATGCAATGATCACGTAGCTACCATGCACTGATCACGTGACTGATCATGCACTGATCACGTAATTGATCATGCACTGATCACGTGGCTGATCATGCACTGATCACGTGGCTGATCATGCACTGATCACGTAACTGATCATGCACTGATCACGTGACTGATCATGCACTGATCACGTGGCTATCATATCATGCACTGATCACGTGGCTGATCATGCACTGATCACGTGGCTGATCATGCACTGATCACGTGGCTGATCATGCACTGATCACGTGACTGATCATGCACTGATCACGTGACTGATCATGCACTGATCACGTGGCTGATCATGCACTGATCACGTGGCTGATCATGCCATAATCACGCAGCTACCATGTACTGGTCACATGACTGATCATGCACTGATCACGTGACTGATCATGCACTGATCACGTGGCTATCATGCACTACTCACGTGGCTGATCATGCAATGATCATGTAGCTACCATGTACAGGTCACGTGAATGATCATACACCCATCAGGTGACTGATCATGCACTGATCACGTGGCTATCATGCACTGATCACGAGACTGATCATGCACTGATCACGTCTATATCATGCACTGATCACATGACTGCCCATGCACTGATCACGTGGATGATCATACACTAATCTTGTGACACATCATGCACTGATCACGTGGCTGATCATGCACTGATACCGTGACTGAGCATGGACTGATCACATGACTATCATGTAGTGATCACGTGACTTAATGGCGCTGATCATGTGACTGATCATGCGCTGATCATGTTTGCTATCATACACTGATCATGTGCCTCTGGAGGCAATAAACAAAGAGCTGAGTAGGCACGAATCAAACAGTCAGCAGGCAATAATCATGGAACTCAGCTGTGAGGAATCATGCTGCTCAGCTGGCAATAATCAAGCAGCTGAGCAGGCAGGAATTACGCAGCACAGCTGGCAATTGTCAAGCAGATGACAGGCAGGAATCGTGCAGCTCAGCTGGCAATTGTCAAGCAGATGAGCAGACAGTAATCACGCAGCTCAGCAGGCCCAGATCACGTGACTGAGCATGCACTGTTCACGTGGCTGATCATACACTGATCACGTGATGATCATGCACTGATCACGTGGCTGATCATACACTGTTCACGTGTCTGACCATGCACTGATCACGTGGCTGATCATACACTGCTCACGTAACTGATCATGCACTGATCACGTGGCTATCATGCACTGATCACGTGGCTGAACATGCACTGTTCACGTGGCTGATCACACACCTGTCACGTGACATATCATGCACTGATCACGTGGCACTCATGCACTGATCACGTGGCTGATCATACTCTGCTCACGTAACTCATGCACACATCACGTGGCTATCATGCACTGCTCACGTGGCTCGCAATGGAATGATCACGTAGCAACCATATACTGGTCACGTGACTGATCATGCACTGATCACGTAAATGATCATGCACTCTTCACGTGACTGATCATGTACTGATCACGTGACTGATCATGCACTGATCACGTGGCTATCATGCACTGCTCACGGGGCTGATCATGCAACGTTCACGTAGCAACCATGTACTGGTCACGTGACTGA
Organism: Bos javanicus; assembly: GCF_032452875.1. Lineage (NCBI taxonomy): Eukaryota > Metazoa > Chordata > Mammalia > Artiodactyla > Bovidae > Bos > Bos javanicus. The sequence goes on along the minus strand of NW_026894472.1, from coordinate 8,287 downwards.
TCATGCACTGATCACGTAATTGATCATGCACTGATCACGTGGCTCATCATGCACTGATCACGTGGCTGATCACACATGTATCACGTGACTGATCATGCACTGATCACGTGGCTATCATGCACTGATCACGTGGCTGTCATGCACTGATCACGTGGATATCATGCACTGATCACGTGGCTGATCACACACGTATCACATGACTGATCATGCACTGATCACGTGGCTATCATGCACTGATCACGTGGCTATCATGCACTGATCACGTGGCTGATCATGCACTGATCACGTAGCTACCATGCACTGATCACGTGACTGATCATGCACTGATCACGTAACTGATCATGCACTGATCACGTGGCTGATCATGCACTGATCACGTGGCTGATCATGCACTGATCACGTAACTGATCATGCACTGATCACGTGACTGATCATGCACTGATCACGTGGCTATCATGCACTGATCACGTGGCTGATCATGCATGATCACGCAGCTACCATGTACTGGTCACATGACTGATCATGCACTGATCACGTGACTGATCATGCACTGATCACGTGGCTATCATGCACTACTCACGTGGCTGATCATGCAATGATCATGTAGCTACCATGTACAGGTCACGTGAATGATCATACACCCATCAGGTGACTGATCATGCACTGATCACGTGGCTATCATGCACTGATCACGAGACTGATCATGCACTGATCACGTCTATATCATGCACTGATCACATGACTGCCCATGCACTGATCACGTGGATGATCATACACTAATCATGTGACAGATCATGCACTGATCACGTGGCTGATCATGCACTGATACCGTGACTGAGCATGGACTGATCACATGACTATCATGTAGTGATCACGTGACTTAATGGCGCTGATCATGTGACTGATCATCCGCTGATCATGTTTGCTATCATACACTGATCATGTGCCTCTGGAGGCAATAAACAAAGAGCTGACTACGCACGAATCAAACAGTCAGCAGGCAATAATCATGGAACTCAGGGGTGAGGAATCATGCTGCTCAGCTGGCAATAATCAAGCAGCTGAGCAGGCAGGAATTACGCAGCACAGCTGGCAATTGTCAAGCAGATGACAGGCAGGAATCGTGCAGCTCAGCTGCCAATTGTCAAGCAGATGAGCAGACAGTAATCACGCAGCTCAGCAGGCCCAGATCACGTGACTGAGCATGCACTGTTCACGTGGCTGATCATACACTGATCACGTGATGATCATGCACTGATCACTTGGATATCATGCACTGATCACGTGGCTGATCATACACTGTTCACGTGTCTGACCATGCACTGATCACGTGGCTGATCATACACTGCTCACGTAACTGATCATGCACTGATCACGTGGCTATCATGCACTGATCACGTGGCTGAACATGCACTGTTCACGTGGCTGATCACACACCTGTCACGTGACATATCATGCACTGATCACGTGGCACTCATGCACTGATCACGTGGCTGATCATACTCTGCTCACGAACTCATGCACACATCACGTGGCTATCATGCACTGCTCACGTGGCTGATCATGGAATGATCACGTAGCAACCATATACTGGTCACGTGACTGATCATGCAAAGATCACGAAATGATCATGCACTGTTCACGTGACTGATCATGTACTGATCACGTGACTGATCATGCACTGATCACGTGGCTATCATGCACTGCTCACGTGGCTGATCATGCAACGATCACGAGCAACCATGTACTGGTCACGTGACTGATCATGCACTGATCACGTAATTGATACTGCACTGATCACGTGGCTCATCATGCACTGATCACGTGGCTGATCACACATGTATCACGTGACTGATCATGCACTGATCACGTGGCTATCATGCACTGATCACGTGGCTGTCATGCACTGATCACGTGGATATCATGCACTGATCACGTGGCTGATCACACACGTATCACATGACTGATCATGCACTGATCACGTGGCTATCATGCACTGATCACGTGGCTATCATGCACTGATCACGTGGCTGATCATGCACTGATCACGTAGCTACCATGTACTGATCACGTGACTGATCATGCACTGATCACGAATTGATCATGCACTGATCACGTGGCTGATCATGCACTGATCACGTGGCTGATCATGCACTGATCACGTGACTGATCATGCACTGATCACGTGACTGATCATGCACTGATCACGTGGCTATCATGCACTGATCACGTGGCTGGACATGCACTGATCACGTGCCTGATCATGCACTGATCACGTGGCTGATCATGCACTGATCACGTGACTGATCATGCACTGATCACGTGACTGATCATGCACTGATCACGTGGCTGATCATGCACTGATCACGTGGCTGATCATGCACTGATCACGTGGCTATCATGCACTGATCACGTGGCTGATCATGCACGATCACGTGACTGATCATGCACTGATCACGTGGCTATCATGCACTGATCACGTGGCTATCATGCACTGATCATGTGGCTGATCAGGAAATGATCACGTAGCTACCATGCACTGATCACGTGACTGATCATGCACTGATCACGTAATTGATCATGCACTGATCATGTGGCTGATCATGCACTGATCACGTGGCTGATCATGCACTGATCACGTAACTGATCATGCACTGATCACGTGGCTATCATGCACTGCTCACGTGGCTGATCATGCATGATCACGCAGCTACCATGTACTGATCACATGACTGATCATGCACTGATCACGTGACTGATCATGCACTGATCACGTGGCTGTCATTAACTACTCACGTGGCTGATCATGCAATGATCATGTAGCTACCATGTACAGGTCACGTGAATGATCATACACCCATCAGGTGACTGATCATGCACTGATCACGTGGCTATCATGCACTGATCACGAGACTGATCATGCACTGTTCACGTCTATATCATGCACTGATCACATGACTGCATGTGCACTGATCACGTGGATGATCATACACTAGTCTTGTGACAGATCATGCACTGATCACGTGGCTGATCATGCACTGATACCGTGACTGAGCATGGACTGGTCACATGACTATCATGTAGTGATCACGTGACTTAATGGCGCTGATCATGTGACTGATCATGCGCTGATCATGTTTGCTATCATACACTGATCATGTGCCTCTGGAGGCAATAAACAAAGAGCTGAGTAGGCACGAATCAAACAGTCAGCAGGCAATAATCATGGAACACAGGTGTGAGGAATCATGCTGCTCAGCTGGCAATTATCAAGCAGCTGAGCAGGCAGGAATTACGCAGCACAGCTGGCAATTGTCAAGCAGATGACAGGCAGGAATCGTGCAGCTCAGCTGGCAATTGTCAAGCAGATGAGCAGACAGTAATCACGCAGCTCAGCAGGCCCAGATCACGTGACTGAGCATGCACTGTTCACGTGGCTGATCATACACTGATCACGTGATGATCATGTACTGATCACTTGGATATCATGCACTGATCACGTGGCTGATCATACCCTGTTCACGTGTCTGACCATGCACTGATCACGTGGCTGATCATACACTGCTCACGTAACTGATCATGCACTGATCACGTGGCTATCATGCACTGATCACGTGGCTGAACATGCACTGTTCAAGTGGCTGATCAGACACCTGTCACGTGACATATCATGCACTGATCACGTGGCACTCATGCACTGATCACGTGGCTGATCATACTCTGCTCACGTAACTCATGCACACATCACGTGGCTATCATGCACTGCTCACGTGGCTCGTCATGGAATGATCACGTAGCAACCATATACTTGTAACGTGACTGATCATGCAAAGATCACGTAAATGATCATGCACTGTTCACGTGACTGATCATGTACTGATCACGTGACTGATCATGCACTGACCACGTGGCTATCATGCTCTGCTCACGTGGCTGATCATGCAGCGATCACGTAGCAACCATGTACTGGTCACGTGACTGATCATGCACTGATCACGTAATTGATACTGCACTGATCACGTGGCTCATCATGCACTGATCACGTGGCTGATCACACATGTATCACGTGACTGATCATGCACTGATCCCGTGGCTCTCATGCACTGATCACGTGGCTGTCATGCACTGATCACGTGGATATCATGCACTGATCACGTGGCTGATCACACACGTATCACATGACTGATCATGCACTGATCACGTGGCTATCATGCACTGATCACGTGGCTATCATGCACTGATCATGTGGCTGATCAGGAAATGATCACGTAGCTACCATGTACTGTCACGTGACTGATCATGCACTGATCACGTAATTGATCATGCACTGATCACGTAGCTGATCATGCACTGATCACGTGACTGATCATGCACTGATCTCGTGTCTGATCATGCACTGATCACGTGGCTATCATGCACTGCTCACGTGGCTGATCATGCCATGATCACGCAGCTACCATGTACTGGTCACATGACTGATCATGCACTGATCACGTGACTGATCATGCACTGATCTCGTCTGATCATGCACTGATCACGTGGCTATCATGCACTGCTCACGTGGCTGATCATGCCATGATCACGCAGCTACCATGTACTGGTCACATGACTGATCATGCACTGATCACGTGATGATCATGCAGTGATCACTTGGATATCATGCACTGATCAAGTGGCTGATCATACACTGTTCACGTGTCTGACCATGCACTGATCACGTGGCTGATCATACACTGCTCACGTAACTGATCATGCACTGATCACGTGGCTATCATGCACTGATCACGTGGCTGAACATGCACTGTTCACGTGGCTGATCACACACCTGTCACGTGACATATCATGCACTGATTTCGTGTCTGATCATGCACTGATCACGTGGCTATCATGCACTGCTCACGTGGCTGATCATGCCATGATCACGCAGCTACCATGTACTGGTCACATGACTGATCATGCACTGATCACGTGACTGATCATGCACTGATCTCGTGTCTGATCATGCACTGATCACGTGGCTATCATGAACTTCTCACGTGGCTGATCATGCAATGATCATGTAGCTACCATGTACAGGTCACGTGAATGATCATACACCCATCAGGTGACTGATCATGCACTGATCACGTGGCTATCATGCACGGATCACGAGACTGATCATGCACTGTTCACGTCTATATCATGCACTGATCACATGACTGCCCGTGCACTGATCACATGGATGATCATACACTAATCTTGTGACAGATCATGTACTGATCACGTGGCTGATCATGCACTGATACTGTGACTGAGCATGGACTGATCACATGACTATCATGTAGTGATCACGTGACTTAATGGCACTGATCATGTGACTGATCATGCGCTGATCATGTTTGCTATCATACACTGATCATGTGCCTCTGGAGGCAATAAACAAAGAGCTGAGTAGGCACGAATCAAACAGTCAGCAGGCAATAATCATGGAACTCAGGTGTGAGGAATCATGCTGCTCAGCTGGCAATAATCAAGCAGCTGAACAGGCAGGAATTATGCAGCACAGCTGGCAATTGTCAAGCAGATGACAGGCAGGAATCGTGCAGCTCAGCTGGCAATTGCTAAGCAGATGAGCAGACAGTAATCACGCAGCTCAGCAGGCCCAGATCACGTGACTGAGCATGCACTGTTCACGTGGCTGATCATACACTGATCACGTGATGATCATGCACTGATCACTTGGATATCATGCACTGATCACGTGGCTGATCATACACTGTTCACGTGTCTGACCATGCACTGATCACGTGGCTGATCATGCACTGCTCACGTAACTGATCATGCACTGATCACGTGGCTATCATGCACTGATCCCGTGGCTGAACATGCACTGTTCACGTGGCTGATCACACACCTGTCACGTGACATATCATGCACTGATCACGTGTCACTCATGCACTGATCACGTGGCTGATCATACTCTGCTCACGTAACTCATGCAAACATCACGTGGCTATCATGCACTGCTCACGTGGCTCGTCATGGAATGATCACGCAGCTACCATGCACTGATCACGTGGCTGATCATGCACTGATCACGTGACTGATCATGCACTGATCTCGTGTCTGATCATGCACTGATCACGTGGCTATCATGAACTACTCACGTGGCTGATCATGCAATGATCATGTAGCTACCATGTACAGGTCACGTGAATGATCATACACCCATCAGGTGACTGATCATGCACTGATCACGTGGCTATCATGCACGGATCACGAGACTGACCATGCACTGATCACATAACTGATCATGCACTGGTCACGTAACTGATCATGTACTGAGCATGTAATTGATCATGCACTGATCTTGTGGCTGATCATGCACTGATCACGTGGCTGATCATACACTGATCACATAACTGAACATGCACTGATCACGTGACTGATCATGCACTGATCACGTGGCTATCATGCACTGATCACTTGGCTGGACATACACTGATCACGTGCCTGGTCATACACTGATCACGTGCCTGGTCATGCACTGTTCACGTGGCTGATCATACACTGATCACGTGATGATCATGCACTGATCACTTGGATATCATGCACTGATCACGTGGCTGATCATACACTGTTCACGTTTCTGACCATGCACTGATCACGTGGCTGATCATGCACTGCTCACGTAACTGATCATGCACTGATCACGTGGCTATCATGCACTGATCACGTGGCTGAACATGCACTGTTCACGTGGCTGATCACACACCTGTCACGTGACATATCCTGCACTGATCACGTGGCACTCATGCACTGATCACGTGGCTGATCATACTCTGCTCACGTAACTCATGCACACATCACGTGGCTATCATGCACTGCTCACGTGGCTCGTCATGGAATGATCACGTAGCAACCATATACTGGTAACGTGACTGATCATGCAAAGATCACGTAAATGATCATGCACTGTTCACGTGACTGATCATGTACTGATCACGTGACTGATCATGCACTGACCACGTGGCTATCATGCTCTGCTCACGTGGCTGATCATGCAACGATCACGTAGCAACCATGTACTGGTCACGTGACTGATCATGCACTGATCACGTAATTGATCCTGCACTGATCACGTGGCTCATCATGCACTGATCACGTGGCTGATCACACATGTATCACGTGACTGATCATGCACTGATCCCGTGGCTCTCATGCACTGATCACGTGGCTGTCATGCACTGATCACGTGGATATCATGCACTGATCACGTGGCTGATCACACACGTATCACATGACTGATCAGTAATGATCACGTGGCTATCATGCACTGATTACGTGGATCATGCACTGATCATGTGGCTGATCAGGCAATGATCACGTAGCTACCATGTACTGGTCACGTGACTGATCATGCACTGATCACGTAATTGATCATGCACTGATCATGTGGCTGATCATGCACTGATCACGTGGCTGATCATACACTGATCACCTAACTGATCATGCACTGATCACGTGACTGATCATGCACTGATCACTTGGCTGGACATACACTGATCACGTGCCTGGTCATTCACTAATCACGTGGCTGATCATGCAATGATCATGTAGCTACCATGTACAGGTCACGTGAATGATCATACACCCATCAGGTGACTGATCATGCACTGATCACGTGGCTATCATGCACTGATCACGAGACTGATCATGCACTGTTCACGTCTATATCATGCACTGATTACATGACTGCATGTGCACTGATCACGTGGATGATCATACACTAGTCTTGTGACAGATCATGCACTGATCACGTGGCTGATCATGCACTGATACCATGACTGAGCATGGACTGATCACATGACTATCATGTAGTGATCACGTGACTTAATGGCGCTGATCATGTGACTGATCATGCGCTGATCATGTTTGCTATCATACACTGATCATGTGCCTCTGGAGGCAATAAACAAAGAGCTGAGTAGGCACGAATCAAACAGTCAGCAGGCAATAATCATGGAACTCAGGTGTGAGGAATCATGCTGCTCAGCTGGCAATAATCAAGCAGCTGAGCAGGCAGGAATTGCACAGCACAGCTGGCAATTGTCAAGCAGATGACAGGCAGGAATCGTGCAGCTCAGCTGGCAATTGTCAAGCAGATGAGCAGACAGTAATCACGCAGCTCAGCAGGCCCAGATCACGTGACTGAGCATGCACTGATCACGTGGCTGATCATACACTGATCACGTGATGATCATGCACTGATCACTTGGATATCATGCACTGATCACATGGCTGATCA